>NW_025110472.1:0-13874 GCF_011392965.1 Frieseomelitta varia | reverse complement strand
AATTATGATTATTATGAAAATTGAATATACCATCCCTGGTAAAACTAGCTTACTAGAGTTTGCTCTGTTTATAAAATTCATTATATCTCACAAACGGAGACAGATAGGACATATATTTATATGACTCTTTTTCATTATTTTTAGGCGTACAATCAGCTTTCGAAGTGGGTCTCACAAGTTACGAAACACCCTGTATATATTTTTCTTTTTCTCTTTTGTTAAATCAACAAATGTGTGTATTTGCTAAATTCAATTCGCGTCTGATACGGGACACGAAACAGTTACGCGCCTCTGGCAAAACATCGCCGGAATAGTAATACAAACGGATAATAAAGAGATTGCTAAGCGGAACAAATCTCTTAATAGGCGAATTAATTTAATCTAGTAGAAACGTAGTAGATTGCGTGGACAGTGTGAAACTATGTGCCGGTGGAATTGCGACAGTAGGTACTACTTGGTGAAACTAGATAGGGGGTATACCGGAATCCACTATAAACTCCGGCCATGACATTACAGATTCATAAACTCGTGATTTAACAGGGTTAGTTCGAGCTCGAGCCCCGCTCGATATAAAATACTTCGCAAACGCCACGAACTTGCCCGAGTTACATCGTTGTTTCATTTTTCATTCCTTCGAGTAACCTATCTCGTTGTTTGTTCCATTGAACAGCCATATTCGTTAATTTCTATTATCAAAGTTGCAAAGTTGATACATCAATCTCCTCCGGAATTACAACCGGTAAGGAGAGAGAGAGAGAGAGAGAGAGAGAGAGAGAGAGAGAGAGAGAGAGAGAGAGAGAGAGAGAGAGAGGAACGAAACAATGGCCGATAAAAATAATAAAAAGCGTAATTACGAATTTCACTCGCGAAATCTACCAGCGTAATACCAATTATTCCTCTCTGTCCCACTATTTCTCCGCGCAGCGCCGCGCAACAAGTCATAACTGTCCTGCTTTCTTTTTCAAACCCCCTCAAAGCCACTGTATTTTTATTCAACTACAAAGAAACTCACTCCGGGACGAATAAAATAGGTGCCATTTGTGACGGCCGCGAGTTTACTGCCGGCTTTGAAAAGCATCGTAAATGGGGAGGGAACCTTCTCGTGGATTCATTTGCCTCCGCTGTTTGCGGTCTCGTGGAAAAGTAGCTGTGTTATTCAATTTCACTGCGAAACGTAATACACGTGCGAAAGACATCAAGGCCAGTCGTTGTGCCCGGCGCGATCAATGAAACGATGTATTTTTTGATCGCGATAATTAAGTTTTCATCGTTACCTTCGCTCGAAGAATGGTACGAAGTACCAAGTGTTCTTCTTTTTTTTTTGCAATTCTTGTTTGCTCTCGTTTGTACTTTATCTTGCGTCTTGGGTGGCAAACTATGGCTACATCTTGCTTCTATTTGCTGGCCTGTCGTTGATGACAAACAAGTAACTCATGACACAGATACTATAGCTTCCCTATAGATACTATAGCTTAGAATCAGTTTGATTCTGCCAAAAAATCAATTGCGCACCTTTCTTTTCGTCTGTTCGAGTGTTTTTCTTTCTTCACCACTGCTTTTGTTCGCCATTCAACGATGACTAGTCAGGGACAGTTTCAAGAAGATGGATATACAGTTGTTCTCAGTTAAGTATCCCCATTTTTCCCCAGTTAAGTCTTCACCAATTCTTGTAATTCTTGGAATTATTCCCACTCTACCTTACCTCAAGGTGAAACATGCACGCATCGACATCTAGGTTTCGTGAAATCTGTATTAGTCAGTCTGCCCCTGTCGAGTTACACATACGTTGCAACATGCATCATTAAACCTAGAAATCAAGTGGCAGTAGTGGAGAGATCGATGCAGTGGTGGGGATAGCGCTAGCGCCAGTGGAAAGTGGGGGCAAGGGCCGCCAGTTAGCTACCTCTGGTCTAATTGATTCCACAAGCAATCACAGATCGTATGATGTATAATATCGCTAAATATAGTGGAAACGACGCGTTTGGAAATATTTGGGTCGCGACTAAAAAACCAAATACAGTCCATCTTTCATCGCATGCAAAAAGTAACTCGAGGAAATGGAAAACTGTCGTAACTCAAACATTTCATTTCATGACGCGTTGAAAACATTCGATTCAGATATTCGTGCGCCACACGGCGTAGAAGAACGCGATCTTCGATAAACTGAGAATGAGGTTGGATAGCAACGTGGCTCTTAGACACAGCTACATACATACATACATACATACATACGTACATACACACATACTTAGTATCGGCGCGCGTACGTGTATTTCCATAACCATTTCGTTCGCACGTTCGTAGTTTTCTCTCACAGTCGAATCGTTTTCTGCCAAACGACGCAATTTCGAATGCATAATTTCGATATTACGTTCACACCGGTGGTATTAAATTGTCATTATTTCGTGCGGCAGTCGTCTATCGATTCGTGACGTTGTCGAAAATTTTTGCAAATTTGGAGCGAAACGATAAACGATCGCGTTACAGAACCGAAACGGGCAAATGGATCTCGGCGGTAAGTAGCGGCGGGGCAAAAGATCGCGTTTACTTTTCATAAAGCCGGCACGAAGCTGCGACGCATTCGTTAATTGCCAGCAACAGGTGATGCCGACACTGACACTTTAGCCGACCACATACGGAATATCGAATTAACGTGCGTGTGCGCGCGCACCGCCCAAGTTAACTTGGTTAAAAACATTCTCGATTATACGGGGTGTCCCGCAGCGAGTGCTAGAACGAAAAGAGCGATAAGCTTCGTGTTAGAACTGGAGTGAATAAAATTGCTCGATACGAGATTTCTTTGTCGGAAAAAAATTGCAAGTGTTGTTTCGCAAGTGTTTCCAGGCGTACGCGTGCATCTCTCAAGTTAATTTGGTTGATAATATCCTTGATTATATGGGGTGTCTTGCAGTGAATGCCAGAATAAAGAGAGCAATTTTTCTAAATAAAATTGTTTGACACGAGACTTTATTTTCGAAGAAATTCATGTGTTCTTAGGCGTGCATTTTTCAAGTTAGTTGTTTAACATGTGTTAAATTGTTTTTGAGAGAATTCACAAGTATTTCTAGGTAACCAAATCTCGAATACCTAATCCAAACCTTTCGCTAAATGAACAATGTATAATCTATATGTGATTTTAATTTTTGAGTAATCTCGCTACTACGTAAAAATCGAAAGAATGGAGATTGATTGGGTAATAAAGTCATTCCGGGTTTTGCTTGGACAGTCAAAATAGACAGAATTAATACGACAGACAATGGGTAAAGACAAATAATCAAGAAAAATAGATCGATAAACCTTGGCTCGAATTTGAAGTCACTGCGTCGTTGCTACGTTCGAAGGGTTGGAAGGCGATGGGAAATACGACGTTACGATGCGATGGAGTTGAAAGAATATCAAAAATTATAACCGTGAAATAACGACGAACGAAGGAGAACCCTGAGACAGAGGATAAAGAAAGAATTCTGATTTGTACGACGTAAAAAGCTTCCTGACGTTATCCTACTCTTACTTTCTTGTTCTTTCTTATTTCATAAAATACTCGTATTATATTACGTACGTACATGTACCTATATAGTGATTGATTGATTAATTTTATTTGTATATTAGATTTACACCTATTACAAACCATATTTTATCTTATTAGCTACGTTTAATCTTACGCTTAATCCTAGTAACGTGGGACTATTCTGTTTTATGTAGGGTTGGCCAAAAGTTTCTTCCCACTTATCTTTTTCTAATAAAACTTTTATTATATTAATTTTATTAATTTTAATTACTTTCATTATATTTAATTTTAATAAAATTATAATTGTGTTTAAAAATTTTATTTCATTATATTAATTTATTAATTTTAAATTAACTAATAAATTTAAGTTCAAACATAATTTTTTCATTACGTTTCCAAAATTACTTTCTTGAAATGTTGAAAACGATATATAAATAAAGAAATTACGGATTAATTTTAGTAGGAAGTGATTTTCGGCCCACCCTGTGTATCTAGTAGTATCTTATACGTTACGTAAAAATGTATACAATGTTTCTACTTATATTTGTACTCGAGTACTCTTTGGTCCAGTTCCTTCAGGTCATCTCCTCTTTCATTTGTATTTGCTCTTATTTTCATAGCTTTTTGCACGTGCTTGAATATTCTTTCTGCGTCTTTGCATACGTACGTATATCATGCGTCTACAATATCCTACTGCTGTCGTAGGATCGCGTCCATTGTTAAGGAAAAGATCTGTTTCGAAAATGTTCAGTAAAATGTAAATATATAGAAAGTGAACGGGAAACGGGTTGAACGATATTTGGATTGGAAGATAGCATTGCAGATTTTCAGTCGGAAGTGCCAGTGCATTCGGCAAACTGTCTGGGGAGTAAGCTCCTTTTATCCAGAATAAATTAACTTGCAACATATGTATATATACAGGCTGCTTCGTAACTTGTGGAACCTACTTCCGGAGCTGATTGTACGCCTAAAAAATAATGAAAAAAAGTCATATAAATATATGTTCCATCTGTCTTGGTTTATGAGATATAATGAATTTTCTGTTTTAATTACTTTTACAAAAGATGCTCGAAATGCCACCACCTTGCATTTGAAGACAAGCCTGCACGCGTTTTGTCATTCATCTGGTTACTCCCTCTATCATTCCTGGTGTTTCTCGAATTTGTCGGAAGCCTTCCACTATTCTATTTCGTAGTATTTCAGCATTTTCAATCGATGTTGCGTATACAATAGATTTTAAATATCCACACAAATGAAAATCTAATGGATTCAAATCCGGAGAACGAGCAGGCCATGCAATAGGACCTCCACGAGCAATCCATTTATTTGCAAAGTGTTGATTTAAAAATTGCCTAGCCACTCGGCTAAAATGCGGCGGAGCTCCGTCATGCATAAACCGCATACGAAGTCTAATATCGACTGGAACTTCCTCTGATATTTCGTGTAAACGCGTGCTCAAAAAATCAACGTACTTTGTGCCCGTTAGTTTTCAGTTTCAAGAAAAAAAGGTCCAATTAAAAATTTATCAATTATTCCTGCCCATACGTTTAAACTAAACTGGTGTTGATGTTTTGAATGCGCAATAACATGCGGGTTTTCTTCATCCCAATTATGATTATTATGAAAATTGAATATACCATTCCTAGTAAACTACCTTACTAGAGTTTGCTCTGTTTATAAAATTCATTATATTTCATAAACGAAGACAGATAGAACATATATTTATATGACTTTTTTTCCATTATTTTTTTCCATTATTTTTTTACGAAACACCCTGTATAACCTTATCGCGTTTGTACTGCCAACTACCTAGTCCTAATTGGTATTATTCTCCGGTGTTACAGCGTTTCGAGCTGCTAACGAGACATTTTTATCCACCTTTATCCCAGACCAGGCCGACAATCCCTTATCTCAGTAGCAGAGGGCTCGTCCTCACTGAATTCCCTCCTCCTCTGCTCGTCTCGTCGTCGCGTTCGATTCCAAAAATAATTTGTCGCTTTCTCCCTTTCTCGTCACTTTGATTTTACAGCAACAAAGTGGTATTATTTTTCGATAATATTACCTGCGAAGGGAATGTAATATTCCTGTTTAAACGTACGGCACGATGCGACGCGTTTCAGACGCACGGGGCAACGAAATGATACGCGATTATAATTTTGAACGGGTTTTCGCAAAGAAATTAATATTCATCGATCCATTATTGCATCGCATAATTATGTATCGTCTCGTGCATCTGTTCTGGATTGTATTCGTCGATCCGGAAACGATTAGTACCGTGCACGATACCGATTTTTGGTCGTCGAATCTTTTACGGGCGTGGAAAACGAACGCGTGGATTCACGGTCAATCGAACCTTCCGGTTCGCGAGTTTATCCGATTCTTCTTTATTGCGAGCGAGAGTTTCGCGAAAGAACAAAAGTGAAACACGCGCAAAGGTGAAACGGTGCAAGATCTCCGGCAAGGAGCTCGTTGGAGATAAGGAGCTCCCATTGCAAGTGAGTTTTCACCGTTTTTTGCCGCAGTGAATTTTTCTCGGGATTATGCAGACGTCACGGGGGAAGAATAATATCTACGGACGGAACCTTTAATTACGACGAAAATAACGTGCTTGTAATTTGCCATTATGTGGTGTATTTATTCGTAAATACTGTGGAATAAAAAGGGGATTTCCGTATCGTGGAATAGCGGGATAACGAAAGTTATTCAAATGTAGGTACCGACGGACGGACACTCGTGAAATGAACGTGGAACAAAGCGACGAAACGATCGTACGAGATTACATTTTATCATTTAATTGGCCCAAGTTTCCTCGTCTCCTCTCGTCAAGTGAATTCTACTCGAGAGCTACTATATTTCAAAAGGATTTCAAAAGTGCGCGCGCTTGTAACATACGTATGCACGTAAGATCGTACAACACAGAGATTCAAATCACCAACGTCGTTGGTTTCACAATCGACATGGAAATATACGGCGAATTCCATTATTCGGACACTAGATATTAAAACTATTAGAACTTTGTAAAAAGGAAAAAAAAAATCATCAAGTTTGAAGCCTCTACTTTCAAAATATGCATGTAATTTATTTTATTTCAGATTGTGTGTAACAGATAACGAAGTGAAGACACTTTTCTCCTCGAAAATGATATAAATTGTTATTGTAAGTTATGTAAAAAAACGTTGGGAAACTTTTTTCATAAAACGTGAATTTTTCATCAATTTATCGAACTTTAAATGTCAGATGACACAATGACGATTTATTGAATTTTCATCTCAGTCTAATATTCAAAGTTTAATAGAACGACGAGAAAACATCATGCCACGAGTGTTTTCGGCTTCATATCCATTCTAGATTTAGTCACGAAAACAATTTTCCAACGTTTCTATGTACGATGACAATTTACAACATTTTCGAGAAGTAAAATCACTTACTCATCCGTTGCGTGATGTAAAACTGTTTTAGAATAAAACGAACGAATGTGTTTCGAAAGCAGAGGCTTCAACCTGTGAAATCAGACCAAGTTTATCATCGTAAAAGTTTCTTTCTTTTTGCATTGTATGTAACTCGTCACGAAAGTAAAAACACAGGTCGCAACCTAATAGTTCTAACAGCGACTTTATGATTCTGGACGCCTGGATATAATGTTTACATTTTGATAGTTTTATCATTTGATTACTTAGATTCACACTGACGTCGCAACTATGATAAATCAAATGTTAGTGAAACCTAATACGAAAATTACGTAAAATAGACATCCACGCGTTCAGAACCATAAAGTCGCTGTTAGGACTCGCGAAATCTTTTTGCCACTTTTCAAGAGAACTATCAGGCTACGACCTAATGGAAAATTTTTACCTTCGTGAATACGATGCAGGGGGGGGGGGAAGAAAAGAATTTTAACCTTGAAATTCAAGCACGAGCAAATCCCGTGGATGATATTCGGGAATTGTCACTGCCGAGACAAGATGAAACACACGCGGGACAAATGGTAGGGCAGAGAGAGGAAACAAGCGGGTCAACAAAGATATCTTGCCGCAAAAATAGCGTGGCCCCTCCCGTATCACGCACGGGCAGCCAATAATAATTGTTAATCCTGTATTTCCTACCGCGGCGGCCGATAGAGACGCCTATAGACTCGGCGTAGCTATTTCACGGCAATAAATTTTCGGGAATGCGATAAAGCACGCCATTTCGACGGTCGGATTCCATTCGCCACCGCGAATGGATCTGCAGTTCTTTTTTATCTTTCTCTCTCTCTCTTTCTCTATCTCTCTCACTCTCTCTCTCTCTCTCTCTCTCTCTCTCTCTCTCTCTCTCTCTCACTCTCTGTTCCTCTGCACTCGACGGAAACGCCCGACGCCCGCGGCATAACGTAATGTACAAATGCAAAATCGCGCCGCGCTGGCCCCGCGGGGGATTTAACGATATGTTGCACGTGCCGACGGCGAATTATGTTACCTCGCGCTCTGTGCGCGAACTGCCTTTTCCTCTCTCTGTCTCTCTCTCTCTCTCTCTCTCTTTCTCTCTCTGTTCACGCGCCGCGCGTGCACAGAGAATTGTTAACGCTAGATTCGCGATTTGATCACGGCTTGTAATTCGTTTAAGCGAAAAAATGATTCCCGCGTAGATAGTCCGTTAGTCGATGGTGATACACGCCAATCCGAGGCGAAACACGCCGTTTTCGCGAACAATTAGTCGGTCGGCGCGTGTAATTTACGTTCAAGCGCGAATCTCCATTGTTATGCAATATTTACGTGTTTTGCGATCTTTTGCGTGTCTCGTTGTCTCGTTACTACGTTATTTGCATTCTCGTCTCGCGTCACCATGCAGAATCGTCTCAGAATTTCATCGTTTTCCATCGTTTTGGCCAAAAAAAGAAGAGACAACAAGAGAGAGAGAGAGAGAGATATGGTTAAACAAACATGGCCGACGTTCCCGACGTAGTGTGAAAACAGAGGGACTGGCGTTTTGTAATAAGGGACGATCTCGCCGGGAAAAGTTTATTACGAGCGATAAATCGTTTCACCGGACACCGGTCAGTTGACACGCACTGCACTAACGGTACAAATAATTCTCCCTTGTAGGAGTGTCGCGGGGAAGATATTGGCTGCAAGAAATCACACGAGGTCGAAACGACCGTATAAATGAGAGAGAGAGAGAGAGAGAGAGAGAGAGAATGGCTTGACGGATCGCAGCGGGCAAGCACGATGAATTATACGAACGAAAAGAGACTGCGTTTTTTTCCTATATAAATACCGGTACCTGGGTTCTTCGTTGTATATGTGTATATGCGTACTTATCACGACCAAAATTATCTGCCCTTTCTGGGAAAACTTCGAGGTAACACTCTGTGTAAGAAGCCTAAAATTTAATAAACTCGGTCCATGAGAGTAGCAAGATTCATCATAGTTATTCATTTCCCACATCAGTGGTCCTTTGAACCCCAGGGACCAAAATATAAGCAAAAGTACACCAGTCGTTACTGTTCTTAACCAATCGCGCTGGCAACTGATTGCGGACCATAACGAGTCACCAAACCGTTATACAACAATTCCGTCGCTTTCTGTTTGAACTCGTCGGTGATATGATATCACTGGATAGGAATTATTCAGAAGTTATAACTTTATTATTCTTTTTGCTTAAAACTGAGAAAATATTGCAATTTTGGGAATAATGGTTAATACTTTAATAACTTCTACAATAACGTTCAGAAATACGTTTCTCGACATAAAGTGATCACTGGTTCATTGCTGGTGCCCTAATCGCTATTATTCTTTAGAGTAATCTCCTTCTACTGTCGTGACATACTCGAAGTGAGTTTCGTAAGAGTCCACCAAGATTCGTTACAAGTGACGACAAATACATACCTGCTGAAATTATTTAATTGCGCGCACACGGTCGCGTGATATTCAAGCCGGCTCGGCGCGAAATCAAATTCTCCGACCAAATAATATCGCTTGAAATTGGAATTGCGTTATTTGTACTTAACGTCGTCCCCCGTGATCGTGCCATTCGCCCGAATCCATGTCGCACGAATATATATGTATATATATATATATACATATATACCTGGTCCGTTTCGCGTCTCGTTTCATGCGGTGCCTAGCAATCGCCACGCGCTTCTCCAAGAAACGGTTTAATTAATCTCGCAGTCGCTTGCCTGTGTACGCGTGGAAAATACGGACGTAACGTTTACGGGGAAAATCGTAAATTGAATCTACCGATCGTATTACTCGGAGCCTGTTTTCCGCGTCAATAGCGACGACGGATGTAATAATTGGTCTGTGGATGTTTGTGAATTTGTAGGGGAAAGCAGGGTCAAATCGGGTATCTAATTTATTTAGCTTCGTAGCAAAAAATCGAATGGAAAAAAAAAAGAAAAAAACGTTCACACGAGGCTAAATCTCTTAATTGGACCTTGTACATATGAGGGAATGACCAAAGAAAAATTGGTATGGCTCGCGGGGAAATAAAATTTTCTGGGGGGAGGGGGGGAAACGCAAATACCCGAATTTGCCTCATAGGAAATGTGGGTGAATACCTAAAAGACGTATAAAACGCAATGCAGTTATAAGATTTTTATTTTTGTTAGTTAAAAAATAGTAAAAACAATTATTTTTAACAATTTTCGCTAATCTGTGAATATTTGGTCTGTCTTATAAAAACTTATGTCAGTTATTAGTTTATGAACTTTTACCGTATTTATAAAAAGTTTGAATTATTTTAATATATATTAAACATTATAACATTTAACTATATACATATATATCTTAATTAATAGAACAAAAATCACAAATAAAATATTCGTCAACATTATTTCAAGTGCATTAATTTACTAAACATTAAATATTCTTCTACACTCAGTCAGTATGAGATGAAAAGCTGAGAAAAGCGTCAAAATACTCTACAAGGACTATAAAACACAAATATTAGAATACGAATGGATTCCTGAACGTGAAACCACTATAAAAGCCAATCACTTCACTCACAAAACATTGAAACTTTTCGAGCCGAAATTTTGAACTCTATCCGCGCGGGATACTACGATATTGTTTGCTCTGAAACTTGTCACGTAATGATCCATTCGAATATCCATAGTTCGATTACGTATCGAAGCTTTTATTTTAGAGAAACAATGATACCCGGTTTAACTCTACTTTTCACTCGACAATTTGGGTAGAATAAAAATTTTTTTACAAAAGAATTGTCTGATCTCGTGTTCGCAAATAGTGGCTAGTGGACCGATCGATCGAGAGGTTGCGAATAAAAATGAGAGAGAGCGCGCGATCGTTTGAGGATCAAATGAAGGGAAGTTTAGGCGGGTAAAACGCAACGATGATATTCCGAGGTGTTTAATTGCTGGAAGAATACAAGCCGCAGACACGATGATCGTGCATACACGTTCACGTATGAAGACTCCTACGCAGGATATACGCAGGGTAATCCCTTCATCGGCGCAAAACGGAACCGTGTACCGGCAGTAATCCGGCAGACTGGTTGCATAATCGACCATGGAATTGAATTCTCTGTCGGTCCCTTTCCCTCGGTTACCCTCGTCATCCTCTGACCTCGCTCTCTCGTTTTCTCACCCTGTCTCTCACCAACCAACCGCCCGATTACCCACCCGCCCACCCGCCCATCTCTTTCAATCCCCGCGGCTCGTCTCTCTTTCCACCGCAGAATCCCTCGTCCTCTTTGCTTCGCCGCCGTACGTCCCATTCCGTCAGCTGGATATGAATGCAACGAGATTGCTATTAATGCATCGGGATATATGCATCTTGTTGTACAATAGTAGATCCGTTGCATAAAATTGCACCGTCGGCAGCCGCGCGATATTTCATCGTTAAAACAGTGATTTGTTATTCCACTTGGTGACGTTGTCTATCCCGGGTTTGAGAGACGGCCCGGGAGAAAGAGAACGGCGAGACCGGGAAACCGAGGAAAGGGCCCCGGTATCACTTGACGTTTCGCTGCGTGATCGATTTCGTTGCGTTAACCTCTTGCGTTGGAGGAGAATTTTTTGTCCCAAAATTGCAATATTTTCTCAGTTTTAAGTATATTTAAGTACAACTCAGGCAAAACAAATACAAATAAATTTATTACTACTTCTCAATAATTTCTATCCAACGATATCATACAGAGTTCAAACAGAAAGCGACGAATTGTTGTGTACGGTTTGGTCACTCGTTATGGTCCGCAATCAGTTGCCAGCGCAAGTGGTTAAGGATCTATATATATATATATACGTAATGTCGTTTTTTGATACTGTAGAAAATTTTATTTTATTTAAAAGTTAACACAGCTTTAATCTGTAATATAATTCAACAATAAACACACTAAATGTCAATGTATTTAACTAGAATATAGATTATATTAGGCATAACATAGGTTATGTTATATATAACATATTATATATTATATATTATAGCATGATATGTTATAATAAGTAAAATTATATATTTATGTAAAACAAAATAGGCAAAACAAATAATAAATTTATTACTTCTCAGTAATTTTCATCCAGTGATATATCATATCGACGAGTTCAAAAAGAAAGCGACCAATTGTATACAGTTTGGTCACTCGTTATGGTCCGCAATCAGTTGCCAGCGCAAGTGGTTAACGCTAGAACTACTAAAGTGGTCGAAATTTATAATTTTATATAAAGGGAATTTTATACATATTTGTGACACGCGGTATACAGTTTATAATAAATTTTCCAAAAATTCTTCATTTTACAATGAAAATTCTAACTGGCTTGAACAAAAAGTTCACACGGCACGGAACGTGTTAATCGAGGATCAGAGTTTCTTGATAAAATATCCGTAATGATACGTACAATATCGAATACAACAGATCTACGTTCGTGGTCGAAGTGAAACGGTTTGAAAAAATGGCGTACCTCGAAGAAAAGCTGGGACGTTAAGGGCAGAAACGGTTTGGAACGGCATTCCGGTAAGAATGCCACGGAAAAAAGAAGAATTCCCGCGATTCGAGGGAAGCCTCGTCAGAGCGGAGTACTTCTATCCGGAATCGACCCGCCGCGTCGCAGCTAGCTGAACAATTGGACGCTCAACGGAGGAGAGGAGAGTTAACGGATGTGACATCAGCAGGCACAATTTCCCGCGCAAATAGCAGAAACCACTAAACCTGAAATTGTTCCGAATTACGCGCAACTCGAGTTACTCGGGCTGGATCCACCTCCGCAGCGAATCTTCCTATCCGTTTCGTTCGTTTAAAGAATGTCTCTGTCTTTAAGAAAGCGTGCACGTGCGTGCATGTTCCACGCATCACGGAGATACGTGCGTACGTGCGTGAGACACTGTCTGTATGTAAATGTACGAAATGATGTGTTCTCGTGTCGAGCAAAGACAAGATTTAACACTAACCGTACCCACTGGCCGATTTCAAAATTTAATTTAACATTGTACGTCGATTATTGCTTCCTCTGTTCATTCGACTTTATGATCAATTAGTTTTCAATTTTTCTGTTTCTCTTTCCTTTTTTTTTTTCTTTTTATTCAGAAAAATTTATCGTCTGACTTGTTTACCTCGTCATTATATATTTTGACAGCTTTATTTTAAAAACAAATTTTTTTGATTCCGTGCAGTTGTTTTTTTTTTTTTTTTGATCAAAATGGTCAATATATAATTGAATAAAATATTTGTACACTATAAAAAAATTGTCTCTCCGAATAACCCAAATACAAAAATAAAAATTTATGATTGTTTTGTTATTATTTAAAAGTTACGTTGTGCGTTTCAGCAAGTTTCAATAATAAATTGAAAGTCTGTTATATTCTGTTTATAAAATATTTATAATCTTTTATAATCTTTTTTTGTAAAACATTTCTTTCAAAAAGAAAAAAAAAAAAAAGAAAGAAAAACATTTATTTCAAAACCGGTCATCTGACTGGTTCCGGTAAGAATAGGTGCATTATATATATATAGTGGCGGTACGGTCAGTGTTAATAACGTTTCATCGACGAATACTCGGAAAGACACTCGGTGAATCTAGATGAAGTGCTCCCGTGTAAATGATTAGCGAGGGAAAGCTGCGTCGATATGGTAGATCAAACGGTTACAACGGTTGGATGACGTGCCTGTGGACTAACAGGTGACTTCGATGGATAGTGTAATCCAATATTATAAATGGCTGTCGCTGGAGAAAATCAAGGAAAGAAGAGCAATTTATCACTCGATGCAACTCCTTCCTCGCCGCCTTACCGGGGGTTTAATCCCTTTCCCTATAGTACCGATTTATTTCCCCCCCTCCCCCGCATGATTAATTGTTTCTTAATGCGAGCGACGCTTCAAACTTAAGCGTCTTATTAGCGTTCTTTTTCTTTCTCTTTTTTTTTTTTTTTTT
>NW_025110471.1:202052-254107 GCF_011392965.1 Frieseomelitta varia | reverse complement strand
TTTTTTTTTTATTTTTTTTTTTGTTTTTTTTTTTTTTTTGCTTTTTTTCTTTACGAAACGAACTTGAATTCGTCATTTCGAAATGCAGGTACACTTTGAATGTAGATCTTTTTAAGTGGATTTGGGCGAGTTTGACCAATTCGAACGATTTCCACAGAACTTGTACGTGAAACAGTATATCTAATGAAACACTGTCTAATGTAAAACATTTTGAAATAATAACACTGCGATGAGACACGACTGTCGTGATTTGAGATATTTGTTGTAGAAACGTAAACTTAATATATTTTTCTTAATATATTTCAGCTTGTTAGTTAGTTAGTTTGAGCACTGTACAGATAATCTTCCAGTCAATAGTAAAATAATTGATTTACTCATTGAAGCTCTAGGAAGTGCAGTAAACTAATTGCAATAATAATAATTAATTTGTATTAAATTATTTAATAATTTCGAGCACACAGAGAGTTACAGCATATACTTGCCAACCAATCTTAGGAATTATAAATTTTATTGATAATACGTTTCAATTTTAGTGAAATTAACACGAATGTATCATTCTTAGCCAACGAATGTTGAAGTCTAGTTTCTATATTTTTAAATTTGTGTCAAACAGATTGACCAAATACAATCGTGACAGTTTCGTCGAAAAATCATGGTCATGACCAGTCAAGGAAAGGGTTAGCTTCTGTCTGTTCTTATTATCTCTGCAAGTTTCGCCGGGCGAATTTATTTCGAATTTTTGTCCACGTTTCAGACGCGCGTACGTACAATACGTGCGTTTAAGTAGCACCTTATAATTTTTCGCGTGTAGACAAGATAAGAATGACGCATGTTGTGCGGCGGAATTTATCCTCTGCCCGGTCAAGATCTTCCATTATCCTGTTATTTCCTTTTATTTACACACCCTCCGCGAGTCTACATGGTAATCCGCAGAACGTCCACCCGCGTTACCAAAACTGGTAGAAGATACTTCTTCTTGGATTACTCGGTGATCTCCGCGAAAAACGATTCTCTCATATTCTCACAATTCGATTTATGCCCTTGTTTGTCTCCCCCTCTTTTTTTCCTATTTTTTCGCTCTCCTTCTCGGCGCGACGATAAATAATAGTGTAATAAATAGTGGCTGTACGAAACGATCGGATATAGTCGATACACTGTCCTCTTCTTTGATATTAGGTTTTGGCGAATACATTTGCGGAAGTGTTGAAACATTCTAGATTTTGAATTTTCATTCTTGGATGTTCAAATTTTTTTTTAAGTAATAATCTTTGTCGTGAATAATTCCAAATTTCACTGTTGAATTTCTCAAGTTTTCCGTTAGACACTGTTAAAAAATTAGATACGCCAAAAGAGTTAGCTGAAAAATCTGTAGTTTTTTTTTTTTTTTGAATATTGAGACGAACTGACTATTTTCTTAATCTCCGCTTAAATATACAAAATTTAGTATCGAAGTAACGAGTGATTGTCCCGTTATCCGAAAATTGGGATACTAATCGAATACTCTTGTCTTGCTCTCTTGTCTCTGTGAACTTTTCCTTCTTTTTAATTAATAAATATTACGAGATTCAACATCAACACAACTATTATTTATTTAATTTTGAGCATAACGATTTCCCTAGCATCGACGACCTTTTTTACAATTGAACTTCTAAAATATTAATTATTATTTTATTTCTTTCTATTTTCTTACACTATCGTCCCTGCTACGACTCCTCTTCGACCTGTCCATTTTTGCGAATAAAATGCTTAGTAAATTGTCGCATTCATATTCAAACTAAATTGTGCCTCATTATTTTTTTCGAATTTGACACGTGCGAAAAGTCTTCTTCTTCTTTTACATTCACTCGTGGAACCTATAAAATGGCACAAGATTGAAATGGCAGAAGATATTGGAAAAAGTAGGAACACTCTGTCTCTCTTCGAAAGGCGAATAATCCGTGTTATTCTTCATTAAACAATTAGACAGAGGGCTAATGAACAATATCGAATATGTTTACAGAAACACGTCTAATTACACCAGTGTTCTCTTAATTTCTAACTTGCGTGTCTATATTGAGCCGCGTTAAAAGGAATATTCCAGAGAAACAGATAGCTAATGGTGATTGCACAGAGACCATTTAATTAGCATAGTTCGCTCAGCTATTGTTACCTACCATACATTTCTACAGTTACTATCTATTCCAACAATCCGGCTAATTTGAAGACGGCGGTGGTGAGTGTCGAAAGAGGAGCGATAAAACGGAACGGAGCCGCCGACGGTTTTTTGATCGTCCGCGCGCGTGACATTATTTGAGACGCGGATGAGCCACTCAATCATCCGCGGAGTCCTTCATTTGCATCGATCGACACGTATGTACGACCGCAGACTATAATTTCTCGCAAGTTCCACCAGTTACGGAGGACCGTGGTGCCCCGACTCGAACACATGCGACCGGTTAGACAGGGAAAGAAGGGGGGGGGGGGCGAAAAAAAAAGCACGCGCATCTCTCGATATCCATTGGTGTCAGTGGGGTGAGCACACAATGGCAGATCGTACGAAAAGTCTGATTTATCACTCGCATCGCCCCGGGGGTATTTGTATTGGGAGACGTAACGAAATGCGACATAATAGCTCGCCAGTAGAACCCCGGATGCATTGTAAGCCTTCTAATAGCGTGACACGACCGCTGACACGCTGGAACAGGGCCGTTCCATCCGGGGGCCAGGGGAAACTGTTTGATTTACCACTAGTTTCGCGATACACCTATTACACTGCCATTTTACCGAACCTTCTGTCTTCTGTGTTTTTTCCCCCTGCTACTCCTTACGTCTCGTTTACGTCTGTTTTACGTTTTTCTTACGTTGTTCGAGCGGTTGGTACGGTAGCGTTTGTCACGTTTAATCGATATTGGTAGTGAGGGGGGAAGGGAGGACGAATATTGGTAAAATTTGGTGGAATGATAATATTTTCGAACGTACGTATGTTGGAAGATGTTTAATAGTAATAGTTTAATAGTGGTAAGTTTAATGATAGAAGTATAATGGAAGTATAGTACAATAATAGTTCCATTACTATAATAATTGTAATGGAAGTATAGTATAATAACAATTAAGAGGTTTGATGTCGAGATTTATTTCAATGCAATAATAATATTTTCGAATGTACGTATATTGGAAGATGTTTAATAATAGTTTAATAGTAGTAAGTTTAATGATAGAAGTATAATGGAAGTATGGTACAATAATAGTTACATTACTATAATAATTGTAATGGAAGTATAGTATAATAATAGTAAAATAATAGTATAATGGAAGTATAGTGTAATGATAGAAGTTTAATAATATTATAATGGAAGTATAGTATAATAATAATTAAAAGGTTTGATGTCGAGATTTATTTCAATGCAATAATAATATTTTCGAATGTACGTATATTGGAAGATGTTTAATAATAGTTTAATAGTAGTAAGTTTAATGATAGAAGTATAATGGAAGTATAGTACAATAATAGTTCCATTACTATAATAATAGTAAAATAATAGTATAATGGAAGTGTAGTTTAATAATAGAAGTTTTATAATAATATAATGAAAGTATACTATAATAGAAGTTTAATAATATTATAATGGAAGTATAGTATAATAATAATTAAAAAGTTTGATATCGAGATTTGTTTCAGTACAGCGAATGTTTGCACATATGGTAGATACACATTGGAACGATTAAAAAATTAAAATAGATAATTAATAAGCAGAAATAGATGGATAATAGTTTTGGTAGGGATATAACAACAATATTTGCAAACATAAAAAAAACTAGAAAATATTTAAAATTAAAATGCTTAATGAAAGGGAGATCTAGTTATATAAAAGTATGCTTTCGTAGAAAAATTTCAATTCTAACGTAACTCTATAATAAAAAAAAAAAAAAAAAAAAAAAATTCCAAGATCAATTTGTCTAAATCCTCGACGCTCAACGACACACTGTTGAAATCGTCGTTCAATCGTTCAAAAATATCCATCAACTCGCTTGAACATCGCTAACCCGAAGTTCGACTCCTTCGTCTCCCACGCGATAAATAATAATCCGAAAAACTGACCCCGATATTCGACTGCTTGTTCTACCCTCTCCGGAGGATCAACTCGCGGATATAAAAAGCCGGAGAGGGAAGCGGCGAGAAAAGCGGGCGAAAGTTTGAAAAATAAATAACAAGGTGCTAAGCAGCAACAGCAGCAGCAGCAGCAGCGTCCCTCCAGCTTTTCGAGGCTCGACGCGAGACACACACCAAAGAGAGGGAGAAAGAGTGGAAACATTTGGGGAACTGAAATCCGGCGGGATCCCTCGAGAGGAAGAAAGATGGTCAGGTCAAAGGGGAGGAGAGGGGTGAACCCCTGGGCTGACTGCGGTCGAGAGGCCTGTTTAACAGATTTAAAAAATCACCAATAATTCCAAGTAGGGAGGCTGTTTGCTCGCCCAGAGGGGTAAGGTATGTAACTACCGAGCGGAGCGAGCGAGATCGCCGCGGGGATGTCAGCGAGAATGTCATTTTTCATTTTAATGGTGGCTTCTTTTCGCTCACCGAGTCTCCCTGTCTCTCTCTTTCTTAACGCTCCACCTTTCACCTCCTCTTTCTTCCTCTTTTCCTCACTCTTCTCTGCGAGTCCTGTGTTACGAGAGAAGAGGTTATTCTCTCTCTCTCTCTCTCTCTTCGTCTTCTCTATCGTCTCCACAGAGAGACGTCTCTATACGTATTTTGTATTTTCTTCTCTATCCAAGGCCTCTTTCCCCTGCGTGTACTTGTCTCTTTTATCCACAGTCTCATTCTCCTGTCGCGCTCACCTTTTCCCTCTTCTTCGTTTTCTTCTTCGCATTTGCCGTGCCTTCTTCTTCTTCTTCTTCCTTTTCTTTCTTTCTTTCTTTCTTCTCTCTCCCCCTCGCTCTACCAGCGACTTCTCCTCCTGGCTCTTCTTGTTCCTCTTGGTTCAACAGCTTTCTTTTATCTCGGCGCGAACGTCTTAATAGCTCTGCGGCCTCTCTTCGCGCCCTCTCCCCGACTGCCACGCTCTCCCCTCTTTCGTTCTTTCATCCATGCCAGCGCATCCTCGGCCTGCATCATGCCCAGATAACCAGACTGTAACCGTATCGATCTAACTTCCGTTCGACCCGTTTCTTTTCTCTCATTTATTTGTTAACCCCTTGCGCTGGCAACTTGATGATTTGCGGGCCATAACGAGTGACCGAGCCGAGAGTATACGATAATTCGTCGCTCTCTTTTCCTTTTGAACTCGTCGGTACGATATCACTGGATAGAAATTATTGAGAAGTAATAAATTTATCATTCTTTTTCTTTTTTTTTTTTAGCTTATTTAAATATACTTAAAACTAAGTATGGTACTTTGATCAAATATAGTTAGTTTTAAGTACATTTAACCAAAGTAGCATACTTAAAACTATGTACTTTGGTTAAATATACTTAAAACTAAGTATGATACATTAGTTCTACTTAAATATACTTAAAACCAAATATGGTACTATGCTTAAATATAGTTAGTTTTAAGTACATTTAACATAGCTTGGTTTTAAGTACATTTAACCAAAGCAGCATACTTAAAACTAAGTACGCCACTTTGGTTAAATATACTTAAAACTAAGTATGATACTTTGGTTCTACTTAAATATACTTAAAACCAAGTATGGTACTTTGGTTAAATATAGTTAGTTTTAAGTATCTTTAACATAGCTTAGTTTTAAGTATATTTAACCAAAGTAGCATACTTAAAACTAAGTACGCTACTTTGGTTAAATATACTTAAAACTAAGCATGCTACTTTGGTTCTACTTAAATATACTTAAAACCAAATATGGTACTATGGTTAAATATAGTTAGTTTTAAGTACATTTAACATAGCTTGGTTTTAAGTACATTTAACCAAAGCAGCATACTTAAAACTAAGTATGCTACTTTGGTTCTATTTAAATATACTTAAAACCAAATATGGTACTATGGTTAAATATAGTTAGTTTTAAGTATATTTAACATAGCTTAGTTTTAAGTACATTTAACCAAAGTAGCATACTTAAAACTAAGTACTTTGGTTAAATATACTTAAAACTAAGTATGCTACTTTGCTTTTACTTAAATATACTTAAAACTAAGAGAATATTGCAATTTTGGGAAACAAAAAGTTCTTAATTCGTAGTAATTCCCGAAGGAATCGGGTTTCCCGAAAATTTCGAGAACCCGGCTACCGTTTCTCGAACTATTCTGCAATGCTGTATAACAGTCTACAAAATTTATATATACACAGTTCAATTTCTTCTGCTAGTGAAATTATTGGAAACACGGATTCTAAGAATCGTGTGACCTGATGTATACAAACGTGTGACTGCGCGCTTAGTACTTGGATATTATGTACGCTGTTGAGCAGTATCGTTAAGAAATTCGAGCAGTTCGGACGTATATTTCAAAATCTGTGTGAATTTAATAAAGATTAAAAATCTTCAAAAAGAAGTGTCGAGTTATAGTGAGAGTAAAGTTGTGGTAGCAGGAAGTGGTGCAGAAGATATCGTGCAAAGGAAGAGGGTAAAGAGAAGCTCTGTTTGGGACATTTTTCAAGAAAAAGATGACACAAAAGCGGAGTGCACGCATCAAAAAGTTAAAAGGTACGCAAATACTACTGGTTTATTACGCCATTTGAAGCATATGCATCCAAACATAAGTATATGCACTAGAAAAGAAACTGAATCGATATAAAATTTGTCGCGTCTACAAAATGATACGCGAAAGATTGTTAAGCCAAAAGATATAACAGAAGGAATTGCTCGATCTAGATCTGCGATCTTTCGATACAGTTGAAGGCGTGGGCTTTAACGAATTATTTAAACTTGTTCCCAAATCCTGTCCGAGAATCTCTACCCTTCTCGATCTCGAAGAAAATGTTCTTTTCTGTTCATCTCTACTTGTTGTCATCGGAGAATCTAACAGACTGAGAAACGAATTTTCGTCGATTTTCAGTTCTAGCTTGAAATTCATCTCACCACACTGAGCTATCGTTTATCATTTATCCTCGTGTAGCCTCGTTCTCAATGAAAATTCGCTGATCGAATTATCGCAGACAAGCGAGCGTGAAACGCGCGGTTGTAAAAAAAAACGAGGTAGCATCGACTCATTTTCGCCGCGCGAGTTAAGAAGACAAGAAGAAAAGTTGGCTGGCCCCCGCCGGTGGAAAACGAGCAATTTATTCTGTTAAGAGTGCCGACTGAGACGGCGCAATCATGGGGCTCGGTCGAAGTTTGCCCGCGTAAATGGCCGTGGTTCCGATCTGGGGTGGCTAATCTTCCAGCGAATGAGCACCAACGGAAGTTGGAGGGCCCTCGAGAACCGGGAGGAACAAAGAGAGTTCCAAAAGGACGATCTCCGAGAGAACCGTGAAAGACAGAGGAGGATCAGCCGCCACCGGGTAGAAAAGGTTCTGCTTCCGCATTACCAACCTTAATTGCAGATCACGGAATATTGTTTCGGATGAATCATTTATTTAACATCGTCCAGATCCAGATCCAACTCGACGACTATTCTCCCATGAATATTTCCCGACAGTTTCGTTTTGTTTACGCAATGTCGGAATAATTGGAAACTTTTTTAAAATGGATTCTTTTGTGATTATTTTACTTGATTAAAGAGATCAGTTTCTACTCGGATCAGAAATAAATTAAATTAGGTATGTAGTTTATTAGATTCCATTCTGACGATAGAATTGTATAGTAATGTATTTACATTGTGTGAATGATGATTGAAAACTGAGGGAAATATTGTTTTTCTTCTTTCTTTTTTTTTTCTAATTCAATGGTTCCTGCGAATATTTCCGGTCGACACCACGTATTTGATGAATAATTCTATTCACCGTGTTCTTTTCCTTTGTTAAATTACATAATTGTTATAATATGATATAATAGAACGTACGATTTAACGAAGAAACATGTAACATATTCTGTATTATGTTACGTTATTGTATGGATTTTTTATATCATTTTACATGATCAGAAATTAGTTCAGTTCGATATAATTTTCGATGGATTCGATTTGGAAGCGGTGGAGAGAAAACAACGTATCAATATTATAATATTACAATATAATATTTACGTAACCTGTAACAAATATATTATATATTAATATATTTAATAATACATTTTATAATAAATATACATAACCAAAAATTGCCTGAATTTTCATAAAAATTCGTCAAACTTCGCCTATTCGAGGATTTAACTTACGTCGAGTTAGAATTAAATAAAAAAAAAAGAAAATGATTTTACACAGAGAACGCGAACAAAAATGATTGAGATAGTCGGCGATGACGTTCCGTCGCGTCGGATTTCCCTCCGGTTCGCGTGGCCGGTGTTTGGCGCTCGCAAGTTTCCCTCCTCCGGGAACGATTTCGCGTGACAAGGAAATTCGAGAAGTGGCAATTGAAGCAGGGACGGGACATCCTAGATGGATTGTCCCAGGCTAATGACATTCGGACTAGCGGAGTCGTCGCGCGACGGCGACGTTTAGGGAGGTGAGGAGAGACGCGAGGAGGACTAGGAGCTGTCAACTCTGCCATGTGTCACTCACGTCACTCCCTTCGACTGCTCTGTTGTTCCGAGGCTACGCTTCTGCTACTCCACTTAGCCGACAGTCGGACCTGTCGACTGTCCCCTCTGTTCGCCGCTGTAACCAACACCTTGTGCGCGAACCGTCCCCCGTCGCCGAATGGTGGAGAAAAAAAAAAAAAAAAAAAAAAAAGAAAAAACCAAGGAGCAAGAAAGAGGACCCCGTGGAAAAATCCTGCCGGAATGGTTTAACAGCTCGCGGTAATTTTCTCCCATTCTCCTTTTCGTTTCGAATTTTTTTTTGTCGCGATATAATTTCCTTTTGTGTGTGTGTGTGTGTGTGTGTTTTTACTGTTGAATTCTCTTCGTTAAATTAAGTTTGGCCAAAAAATTGGGGACGTCAAAATTAAGTTATTCTTTAGTAGTAGATAGGTTTTGGCCAAATAAATTGGGTACGTTTATGACTTTTAAAAGTCTCTTGTATTTCTACTAAAGTTTCTAAGGTAATATTCATTCACCTTTTTACTGTTGAATTTTCTTTGTTGACCAATTATTCATTGATTAGACAGACTTTGGCCAAAAAATTTGGGGCCATTTTCTCTCTGTTGCAGAGTTTTACAAAATTTACAGAGATCGTGCATAGAGAATGCAGTTTGACGATAATTTTCATTAAAATTTCACTATAAAAGTGCACGTACGTACGTGTTACAACACATGACAATACTTATATTTCAATAATTAGTAACAATGTGCGCCTCTGAGATGCCTCCCTCACGAAGCTGAAACGCAACTGTCTCGCAGGGAAAAACGTGAAACCACTTGGCAGATCGGTGGAACAATCGCGTAAATTTTCTCGTGAGATACGACAGAGTTAAACAGCATTGCCATATTGAGCCGGCAGCTGCAATAAAAGATCGGATCACAAATACGGACATGCCGACCGGCGGAGGGGTGGTAGGATAGTTGTGTAAAGTTTCTTTTCCACTCCCCGGAAGCGAAATTCATCTTATCCGGTTGTCAAGAGAGGAATCGACATCGTCCTGGCAGATTCTTCCTGTTCCAAGGGTAGAGGGGACCAGTTTCATAAACTTTTCTCCTTTTCTCTCCATTCTGAATAATATTTTGACACGTGGCGTAACTACTACTTGGAACGATACTACGAAAACATAGCGCGAACGATTTGATTGTATTTGGTTTATTTGTTATTCTATTTATTATATTTAATTTTTAATTATTATCATTCGTGTTATTTCATAATATCACATAATACTGTGATAATAATAACGTTGAATCGTTATATTAATATTATTCGAAATTGAAATGGTATATTATGGAAGAATTATTCATACTATTTCATAATATCGTATTAATATTAATACCTTCAATTGTTAATTAATTATTCATAATTGAAGTAATATGTTATGAAACAAGTATCATGTCATATTGATATTATTTAAAATTGAAGTAGTATATTATAGAATTTATTCTGTTTCATAATATTGTAATATGATGTTGATATTATTGATATTATTAATATTATAATTGAAATGGTATATTGTAAAACAAGAGCTATACATATTATTTCATGATATCATAATATATTGATATTATTACTGATGTTATTCTATGTATCGTTATTACATTGATATTGTTCACAATCGAAGCAGATACATTATAAAAGACCATTATAGAAAACATCATAGAATTGCGTGATGAAATTAAAACCAAAGAAATGAAAGATGCGTCAAAGATACAAAAATACCAAAAACATGAAAGAAAACAGTGAAAAGGCAAAACTTCTAGCTGCATATTTTCCAAAAAGAAAAAGAAACTATGGAAATTTCTAAAAATCCTAAATCTACCAAATTCTTCAACCCTCGCACGATCGCTACAAATTGCTCGTTCCAATCTGGCAATCTTCTTACCAGGTCGCGCAGAAAACCGCGCATACCCTCCGTTTCTCGGAGAAGCCCGCCACTTTCGCAAGAAAAATCGACAGAGAAACGAGAAAATGGCTGACGAGAAAGTCGTTTCAAAGGATTAAAACTCCGCATCGCCGTCAGCAAGAAGCGATATACGTACGGATGAAGAAAGACACGGCAAACAAAGAAAGACAAAGAGACAGAGAGAGAGAGAGAGAGAGCCAGTTTTCGATTCGGTATTGACATGTAACTGTCATCGACGGGGGCACACAGCTGTCCCGGAGGACTTCAGTAGCGAGGAGACGTTTCTTGCTGGGCTGTGTGCTCGATGACAACCGGTTTCTCTCCGGGCCGATCGCGGGGAACACACACCGACGGCCGAGCCGAGTATGAAATCGACTCACGGCCGCTTCCAATTGCGATCATTGCCGCAAAAAAAGGTGTGCGGCGACCCTTTGCACCGCGCGCGGCTCGACGACAATTTTCTGCCCGGCGATTCGATAACTGCGGTTTCCGTGTGCTTACACGCGTCTGCATTCCGTCTGTGCCCCTGTCATTTTTCCCTTTTTCTTTTCGTCGTGCCTCAGCCTCTTCCATTTCGGCCCCTGCTTTAACCCGCTTTCTTCTTCTTCCTCCTCCTCCTCCTCCTCCTCCTCCTCCTCCTCCTCCTCCTCCTCCTCGTAGGCTGGCTTCCCTACTTCGGATCGCGCCGGCCGATTCCCTTCTTCTTCTTCTTCTGGGCTCCTCTGGCTGCAAATTTTACCACGATCGTTCCCCTCCCCTTTCGTCGACGATCGAGTGGCGCGTTTTTTTAATTGCAAGTGGTTGCTCGCGAGTTCTCTCGTTCCGTGTGTACATATACCAGTTGACGTTCGAGTCTTGGACACGCGAAATGTTATAAACTCGGAATATTGAGCAATATTGTCTTCAAACTGTCGCTGTCCAAGTAAAGGGAAATGGTCGTGAAGTTTTGTTTGTGAAAGAATATAACTTATGATTAAATTATGATTTCTTTTGGAATCTAAAAGAATGTAATTTATAATTAAATTATAATTTCTTTTAGAATGTAAAAGAATATAATTTAGAATGTAATGAGAATATAATAAATTATATTATATTATTAATAAATTATATTCTTATTAAATTGTATTATAAATTATATTCTTTATAGAAAAATATAATTTGGCTTTGTACTTTTGCGTGTACGAAGCTCGAGTGCTCGACTACTTTCACTACTTTGTATCTATAATGGTCACAAAATGTATTCGTGTACCATTATGTTTACATAATCGTATTATATAATACTATATTAATATAACCGATTAATGAATTTCGAAAGATAAAGATATACAAGGTGAGTTTCATCCCGCCTATTTTTTTTTTAACATCAAAATATAAGAGAGCATTCAACAATTTCATTCATTTCAAATTAAATTTCTTCATCGTACAGGTTTTAAAAATCTGTAAAAAAAAAAAAAAAAAAAACAGCGTACAATGAAGAAATTACGAATTGATTTTCAATCCGTCCTGTATGTTTCTAAGAAATCTTCCCGATATCAAACAATTCCCCCCCAGTCGCATCGCGAGAGAATGAGATAAAGATGCCGCGGTGCAAACCTGCAGAGAACGTGGTTAATCATCGACGTGCCTCGTTTCGGTAACAAGTACACGGTTCGGCCCGTAGCTCGCGAAAACTTTATCCCCGCGCTTGTTAATGTATTACACGGTGTTGCGAGCGGAAAGTCGCATAAATAGCGAGGTGAACGGGCGGAGCGGATGCAAAGCGAGAGGCAGGAAGATGCTCGACTCGGGAGGGGGCCAGAGGTGCCAGATCGCTCGTGTATAACTCAGCCGAGTACCCAGGTACTTGGCTACCCCGATTAATGAATAATCCGTAATGAGGATGTGATGGCCGTGACTCGTGCCCTGACACGACCAAACGAGAGAGAGAGAAAAAAGAGAGAGAGAGATGTTGGTTGGAAACGCGAGGGTGTTCGCAGGAGGAAAACAGTTGGCAAGAAGGAGACTCGTATGATTTAAAGATCTTACGGTCCCACGTGTGACCATTAAAATATTACTGGAATACCTCTCCGAGGGAAGAAGAAGCCCCCTTCGGGAATCTACGTACGTTCCCTACGAGGCCAACGTTGTAAACCTCTCCTCCGTACCACGTCGTGTACATGCAAACGCCTCCTCCCTCCTCCTCCCCCCTCCCCCTTCCTTCGCGAGCAAATTATTTCTCACCGGCGGCTGCACCGCCGTGGATTAAGAAGTTCCTTAGGAACAACACGATCATCAACGCGAGAGCGCGATTCGCGTTCCTCTCCCTTTCCGGAGATTTCCGCGAAATGGCAACGCACGTCGATCGTGCACGAGTAGTGGAGGATCCATACATGCTTCTGGAACACCTGGGGATTGGGAAGTCACGCGCTGTGTAACTGAGGTTTTATTATTTTATTGTTTCTCGCTAACGTTGCGGAACTGCGGTTGTAACCTCTTGCGCTGGAATGACACGCACGTCGAGAATTTTTTCGTCCCGAATTGCAACATTTTCTCAGTTTTAAGTATATTTAAGATATAACCCAGGTAAAACAAGTAATAAATTTATTACTTCTCAATAATTTCTATCTATCTACAGTGACATATCGACGAGTTCAAAAAGAAAGCGTCGAATTATATGTATACGGTTCGGTCGCTCGTTATGGTCCGCAATCAGTTGCCAGCGCAAGGAGTTAACCTCTTGCGCTGGAATGACGTGCCACGCACGTCGAGAACTTTTCGTCCCAAATTGCAACATTTTCTCAGTTTTAAATGTGTTTAAATGTCACCCAGGTAAAACAAACGATAAGTTGATTACTTCTTAATAATTTTTATCCAGTGACACCACACCGACGAGTTCAAAAGAAAAAGAATACGGCTTCGGTCGCTCGTTATGGTCCGCAATCAGTTGCCAGCGCAAGGAGTTAACCTCTTGCGCTGGAATGACGTGCCACGCACGTCGAGAACTTTTCGTCCCAAATTGCAACATTTTCTCAGTTTTAAATGTGTTTAAATGTCACCCAGGTAAAACAAACGATAAGTTGATTACTTCTTAATAATTTTTATCCAGTGACACCACACCGACGAGTTCGAAGGAAAAAGGGAGCAACGAATTATTATATACGGCTCGGTCACTCGTTATGGTCCGCAATCAGTTGCCAGCGCAAGATGTTAAATGATGGACTCCGTTCAAGGATTCCTGTTACGCGAATTGTATAACTCGAGCTTCATTTACAGTTCCAATCAACGTTTGATTCGACGTGGCGGATTTTTCAAATCGTTCGAGGAATCGCCGAAAAATTAAAAAAATTGTCAGAAGAGGAGTTGAAAAGAAATGATAATTCGCGTCGCAGTGAAGAATTTTTCTATGAAACTTCGAATCGAGAAATCGCGAGTTCTGGTTAATTCATCCAGAATGTTATATAAAATTCCATTCAGATTTTTCATTCAGTTTCTTCATTCCTCGTCACGAGACGAAATTCTTATCGCAAAGAATATGAAAATCTTTGTAAAATCTCGCAGACGTATAAATTACAATCTAATACAAATTAACGCGAATTGAACTTTCTATTCTCTTTGCGTGTATCTTAACATTAAAACTATCAACGATTGAAGTATAATATTCGTAGGAAAGAGATTAAAGTGCAAGGTACAAGAGAAAGTTAATTAAAAGCTTCTATCAATGTATTTTATTAAACGTCACTCGAGTGTCCAAAAATATACCGTTATAAATAGAGAAAATTATAAATTAGTCATTTTGACCACATTGGTGGTTTTCCCAACAGATAAAACACTCGTCTCGATAATATTGGCGCCAGATCTGAATCCAAAATACGACTCACTGATCGACACACAGGGTGTCCAATTTTATTATTCAAATCGTGCTGCAACGCGCTACGAAAAGAAAACAGAGAGAGAAAAAAGTACGTGAAAAAGCAAAAGAAAAAGAAAAAAGAAAAGGAGCAACTAGAAGAACGAGAAGCAAGAGGATGCAAGAGAGGCAAAAGGAAGACGGGCCGAGGTATGACTGTTGCTGTCATATATAATAACCGCATAAAACAGATACGCGCGAACCAGCCAGCCCACGAATATATTATGTTGCCGCGGCTAATTTACGATTATAACGTACGTGTATAACTATCATTGTTGATATACTGCCGCGACCGAGCAGCCAGAAGCGAGCTTGTAGATAGCTCGGCTCGCGAAAGAGAGAAGAGCAAGCAACGGCCAAGGGGAGAGAGTCGTACGGGGTCAGACGGTGATCTCGGTAGGGACTGCCTCGTCGAATTTCGCTTTTTCGGCGTAACTGAACTTCTTCACCCCTTGCCCAAGTTTAACGCTTAGAACTTCATTGGTCAAAATGACCAATTTATAATTTTTAAACACTGGAACAGAATGGTCAGAATGACCAATTATGATTTTCGAACACTTAGACTACCAAACACTGGGACTACCAATGTGGTCAGAATGACCAATTATGATTTTCGAACACTTAGACTACCAAAGTGGTCAGAATGACCAATCTATGATTTTTGTACACTGAAACTACCAAAGTAGTCAAAATGGCCAATTTATAATTTTTAAACATTGGAACAGAGTGATCAGAATGACCAATTTATGATTTTCGAATACTGGGACTACCAAAGTGGTCAGAATGACCAATTTATGATTTTTGTACACTGAAACTACCAAAGTAGTCAAAATGACCGATTTATAATTTTTAAACACTGGAACAGAGTGGTCAGAATGACCAATTTATGATTTTCGAACACTGGGACTACCAAAGTGGTCAGAATGACCAATCTATGATTTTTGTACACTGAAACTATCAAAGTAGTCAAAATGACCGATTTATAATTTTCGAACACTCGAACAGAGTGGTAAAAATTTTCCGAGCACAATATATTATCCATGAGTAACGTCGTTTTTCGATACAAAATTTTATTTTATTCGCATCATTGTCACTAGATGGCAAACTAGTTTGTTAAATTTGAAAAAAAAGAGAAACGACAGTACTTATGGGTACCCCTATTATACATGCATCGAGAGACGAAAGAGATATTATAATAGTTCACTGATACCACTTGTCGATAACAGTTTTCGAACACTTTCTATCGTTCTATGGTCGGATATCGTTATAAAGCTTTGTCTTTACCTCTCTGTCTCTCGTTCTTTTTTCTACTGTGACACGAGGCGAGAACGGTTGTAAATTCGGTCGAGGAGAAATCAGAATAACGGCGTAGGAATGCCGAACGAAGCGAGCGTGTCGTACATACGTAGGCGACACACGCGTGACTCCCTCGAGTCCGGAATCGATCGATAAAACACGCCCGTAAATGGATAATGGTTGGACGAGTAACGGAGATTTCACGAGTGCTCGGATCCGACGTACCGCTGGCCAGCTGCCGGCTCGACCATTAACGATCATCATCCTCGCGAAACTTTCCCTCTGACCTCTTCTAAAAATCTTTACCTCCCAGCCGATATCGTACTCACCATTTCTCCTCTTCTAGTTACATCTGTTTTATCGATAACAGACGATCGATTTTTTCCTCTCAGTCCTCGTTGTTCCGAATTTTTAATCGTTGGGGATTTTCGTTCGATCGGCGAGTCCGAAGTTATTGAATTGTAAATTCTTATAGATTTGTGAGAAACTAGGTGGACAAAATTTAATTGTACTAATTTAATAGGTAATTTAACCTCTTGCGCTGGAATAACGCGTCACGCACGTCGAGAATTTTTTTGTAGTATGTTGTATTGCAATAATTTCTCAGTTCTAAGTATATTTAAGTATAATTACAGGTAAAACAAATGATAAGTTTATTACTTTTTAGTTTAATTTCTATCCAGTGATATCATACCGACAAGTTTAAAAGAGAAAGAAAGCGACGAATTTATTGTGTACGGTTCGATCACTCGTTATGGTCCGCGAACCAGTTGCCAGCGCAAAGGGTTAGTTAGGTTCTTTCGTCTAAATTTCACTTAACTCCATGCTGTGGTCTTCGTATTTTTTTTTTTTTTTTTTTCTTTCTTTCTTCATTCTTTAAAGAATATATTACATTTTTTTTAGAGGACATACAAGGTGTCCTATTTACGAACATGTCCTATTTCGAACACATCCCCTAAATATCCCCTTCATTTTTAATAACAAGCGTTTGAATAGCTTCAGAAAGGGAGGTTGTCATTTTTTTTTTACATCGCCAATATATTTGATTGTATTCTGTTACACGCCTTATAATCCTTCATTCTATCATGCGTTTCATATTTTCGAAGCTTTTCGCTACTATTTTGACAAAGTTCGAATATCAACAAAGGTTTTGACAAGGTTTGAAACCAACAGTGCACGGTGTAATTGTTCGAAAGAACATTCGTCCATATTAATATGAACATTAATCAGGAAATGCACGCGCCTGCGTGACAACACAGATAGAAACGAAATTTCCAATTCGTCGTTCGACGAACGCGTTTAGAAATCGAATAACGTTTTTATTACCGTGGCGAAAGGTTCGGCGAAAACGTTTCGGTTAGTAATTCATTAATAACGTCAAGTGATCGAAAGCAATTGAAACGTATGAAAGATAATGTCGACGCGCGCGCGGTGTGTGTGCGTGTATGTGTGTGCCGATATAGAAAGAGCAATTTTTACGCGCGATACGATCTGTTTCCGCGTCTGGCAGCTCGTATCGTCACTTTCCGGATCAGTGGACGAGAGAACTGTTAGTATCAAAATTGATCATCGTTCTTTTTTTTTCCTTGCAAATAAATATCGCCAGAAAAAAAAAATAGAGGAAAAAAGAAATGGAGGCACCCTGCTGAAAGATAATTTATAGACGGCGAAGTTTCGATGGCAATTTATAATTCGTACGGTTCTAACAACACTTGTTGGATCGTTCAGGCAATCCAGTGGTAAAAATCTCTAAAATAATTCTTCTCACTGAAAGAATAATTCATCGAGAATTAATTGTTAAAAATTACAATTAGTTTACAATTATTTATCAGGTTCTCTTCACTAATTTTTTTCTAAAGTCACTTATAAAAATATCACTTATAAATTTATTACTTCTCAATAATTTCTATCCAGTGATGGTCAAGTTCAAAAAGAAAGCGACGAATTATATTATATACGATTTATATGGTCACTCGTTATGGTCCGCAATCAGTTGCCAGCGCAACCTCTTGCGCTGGACTGACGTACCACGCACGTCAAGATTTTTGTAATAAATTAAAATTATATAACAAATATTATAAATCAAGATTATATAATAAATATTATAAATTTATTACTTCTCAATAATTTCTATCCAAATGACATCGTACCGACAAGTTCAAAAAGAAAGCAACGAATTATTGTATACTCGTTCGGTCACTCGTTATGGTCCGCAATCAGTCGCCAGCGCAAATGGTTAATCTCTTGCGCTTGAATGACGTGCCACGCGCGTTAAGAATTTTTTGTCCCAAAATTGCAATATTTTAAGTATATTTAAGTATAACTTGGACAAAACCAAATAATAAATTTATTGCTTCTCAATAATTTCTATCCAAGTGACATCAGACCAACCGAGTTCAAGAAGAAAGTGTCGAATTATATGTACACGGTTCGGTCACTCGTTATGGTCCGCAGTCAGTTGCCAGCGCAAGTGGTTAACATAGAAATGTGTACGCGCCGTGTTGTATAATTTTAGCGATTATTTCACTCGACCAATAAAGAAGAGGCAAATGTTGTGCAGTATAATAACAGACCAAGTCGATAAAAAATCGAGAAGATACGAAGAACGAGGAGGAGAACGAGGGAATTGAGGGGAGACAGAGAGATACGAATTGACACATCGCTACAAAATTAACACATTCTTCTCGGTCCAGCGGTAGCCTGGCGACAATCACGGAATAATGCGACCCGCGCGACCAACCGAACGCTCGAAATGTGTGGCTGCCGTTGTGGTCTGTGTAACCCCTTCCACCCAACGTGCGTGTCCCCCGCAAAGTGTCATTGCTACGAGGACGTCGCGTTCGCGCTCTTTTGCTTGCCTGTAATCTCGTCAGAACTCTTCTTTCGACTTTGGGAGACTTAACAGACGAATGAAATGAAAGGTGAATCTTTTAAAAAAAAAGGGGGGGGGGGGACATTGACAGCGATACTGTGTTAATTATTTTTCTTTTTTTTTATTTATAAATTTGTTTATTGTGAATAATACTTTTTTCTATCTTCTATCCGATGAAGATATCTTCAATCGAATTAGATCAGCCTTATTCGCTACGTTATATCGTTCTAACGAGCCTCGATGTTTCAATCGAAGTTTTAGGTTTCGAATATAGTAGCATTAACATTACGAATTCACGATCGAAAGTATCAGCTTTAATTAATCGTCTCTAATCTGTTCGTAGAGACTGAAAGCTTAATTATTTCATGATTAATTGAACGTAAACTAGTGATTTGGTTGTGCGCTCGCTAGTGGAAATGGGAAAAGTCAAATATTTTTAAAAAACGAAAAACATCAAAGTAACCCTTGAATTTTTATGTTTCAATTTTCAAGTTCAACATATAAGACGAATTCATAATATTGTGGAAGGATGTTTAACAATATAAAATTTAAGCACGCATGGGTACTTTTTGTTTAAATTTCGTCTAAACTTGGGATATTTTTTAATCTTTGAGAAATGTAAAAGTGACGGAGAGGACGTAACAGGATTAAAACGAACCTGGACAGATTGTTCTATAATATTTTCCTTTTTCACGAAGTTATATTACAACCATTATATTACACTAATTATAATTTATACTACATTTCACAAATGTGATATATTTATAAATTTATATCACATTTGTATACAATATATTTTATATCATTTTATACAACGTATTATATTCGTTGTACATCAGTTTTAAACACATATATAATATAATAATACAAAATTTAATTTAATTTAATTATATCAAATTATTGTTAAATAATTTTATTATATTATATTAAATTATTTTTATTTAAATTATATCAAAGTTAAATTCAACGTCGACAATCACACAGTCGTCATCTAGAGCAACTTTAAACCGACTTTCAAAGTCCGAGCGCGCGAATTTCCGTTCGATTCGCGAATAGAGAAAAAAAAGCATGTCGGTTCCCCGGGAGGAAGTGAAACCAATCGGCGAAATCGGAAACGCAATTACGGAAGGATGGTAGCAAAGAATGTAACCCCGGTGACACGATGATCGTTCGAACTCGGAACGTTTGGCCGGAGGAGTGTGACGATCGGATAAGAACCGCTTCGAGGGACGAACTGGCGCGTCTCTCCCCTTCCTCTCGGACTCCGTGAGAATCGAGCGGAGGGAGGTGGGGCGGCGAAGAGGGAAAAAAAGTCGAGAGCCCCAGAAGCAATGGAATTCGTCTCGCGCCGGACAAATTGGCGAGGCAGCCCAGCGAATTATTAATTGTCCGGCGGGGGTTTCTTTCTTGCGTTTCGCGGCGAGAGTCACGGATTATCGGGTTTCTCGCTCGTTGACAAGTTGCGAGTCCCGAAGTCTTCCGTCGATTTATTTATCGGCCGGTTGCCCCTGGCGTGCCGAGGGCCGCGAATTCCATCGGAAATAAAAAAGAAAAAAAAGAACTCGATCGCCGTTCTCGTCTCGACTCCTCCGAACGACCGAAAAATTCGAAACGACGGAGTCTTCGCTCTCGTTACGATAATTATCGATAATAATACGCGTCGAGAGGCGCAAATATGTGTGTATTTTAGTTGTGAGATCGGAAATTTTGCAGAACTGCTGCGAAGAAAAGAAGAAAACAAACGAATGTTTGCTTGAAGGGAACGAGCGTGTGTTTGAGTGAAATTCGAAGTGAAAACGTGAATCTTTATTTTAAAGAAAGGAAATACGGGGCTGCCGCTGAAGCAACCAAAAATTGTCATCCTAAATTATTTAGTAATTCAATTCCTAAATTGTTCAATAATGTAATAACTGTTACAATATATTCCAGAGTGTTTTCGTGTTACCTGTCGACAGTCGAGATACAAAGATGATCCTGTAGCAGAGAGGTCAAAGTGCAAGGAAGAGGAAAGATTTACACAAGCTTTTATTCATGTATATTCGAGTCTGTAAAGAAAGAAAGAAATTCAGCGCCTGTAAGTATATAAAATTCCCCTGATGAGGAGTCGTCAGGTGACATTTTGACAGTTTCATCGTTAACTGAAGAAACTCTATTCGTTCCAGAATAAAAGTCCTAGAATCAAAAAAAAAAAAAAAAAAAAAAAAAAAAAAAAAGAAAGAAATCTTCGCCGTGAACGTAAGAAAAATATCTCATCGCGTTGGAGATGGTAACGAGCACAAGTTCAAACTCTTTCGTTCCAAAGATATAATTTGCTTGAGGATGACGTCTTCGATTCGACGGCGAACATTATACATAGAATGACAGAGAGGTGGGGTGTAAGCATCTCCACGTTTCGAAACGAAATTACAAACGTCGGCGCTCTTTGCCTGGCCAGACTGGAAGGAACGCCGCGTCGCGGAACAAGCTAATTATACCGCAATGACGCGTTTCCGACTCGATCGTTTCGATAGAATCGCTTCGATCGCCCCTTCTGTCTCTCGATCCGCTGATCACCGGAGCAAGAGACAGAAGACAGAATGTCTGTCTCTCTGGCCGGCCGTAGCGAGAAGCTTGGCGATCGTTCGAAGGAATCGCGGCGCTGCGACGTGTGGTGTGACGTCAGACCGCGTAATATTTTACAAAGTTTACGAGGCAAGGTTCATCTGGATCCTTCGGCTACGTATACCCGGCGACAACGGCGCCAAACACGGGAGTAACAATTTCTCGAGCAAGGATATATAAGGGAGATGGAAGTGGGGGATGGTTCGCCGCCTTCTTCGCTAATTGTCGCTTATTAAAAACGCTCGTTCTTGTTACAATGCTGAGACGGGACGATGACAACGGGATCCCCTTGATCCTTTTCAAGGATCTGCCAGCCCAGAGGCCGCCCTGTTTCAAGTAATTCTCTCTCATCGAGAGAGAATCTTTAGGGCCTCAGGGCGGCGGCCAATGTTCGACGTCACTCCGTGCCTTCGACTTTGTTCTTCCGCAATAAACGAGCCTCCTCCGGTTTTCTGATATTTATCCTCCTTCGGCCGTCATTCGGGCAACTGCGGACCGTCTTCGTCTGCACGATTTTATGCAAGACGTCGACTTGGCATTTTATTTTATTTCATCATTTCGTTATATTTTATTTTCATTGGCGCTGGACGTTGAGCAGTTTCATCGGGGGAGGTTTGTGAAAGAACTCGGGGGTGTAAGCGTGTACAAAGTGTAATTTAGGTTTTTTATTTGTGTATAATTTATGTTTTGTGTGTGTGTGTGTGTGTGTTATGTTCTTATATTTTTATTTTATGTGTAAAACGTACGTATTATATCTTGTATTTTTATTTTTACGTGTACATACTGTATTTTATATATTTTATATATTGCATAATGTGTAATTACATTATTAATATGTGTATTGTGTATAATATAAATTATTATATATATATAATACATAAACTATATATATATAATAAAAATAAAATAAATAAATTATATAATGTAAAATAATATAAAATAAAATTTTACATATTATACATATATGTATAATAAAATTATACATATTATATAATATTATATAATATTACATATTATATTATACTAACAACTTCGTATTATTAGCTCTTAACTTATTATTATTGAACGATTGAAAATTGTAATAATTTAGGGTGAAGTTGCTCCAATTTCAGAATCCTTTTGTTTCATCGAGTTTTATTGCGTAAAGGAGAAATTTATCGCGGTGAAAAATTAATTTTCGAAAAAGATTGAATTTTAATAATCTAACGTAAATTACTACGGGAATTGTTGCGAGTTCCTACTTTTCTGAAACGAGCACGGGTATTTCTCTTTCGCTCGTTCGGAAAAATATTAATTCTACAATGGCGAATGTTTTATTCCCTTGGTGGAACGATCGATTGCACGAGAAATAAATTGCAATTATAATATTACGATGGTATTCTGCGTTTTAGAGGTAGAAAATTGAAATAATTCGACGTTGTGCAACGAAACAGTGAAAGAAAAACGAAATTTCCAAGTTCCCTTTGAATCTAACCAGCAAATTGCATCGTTTTGAAAAAGGTTAACAAGCAGATATCGAACGATGAATATTAATCTTAAATTCAATCAAGGAACCTGCGTGAGCAACGAACGGAGCTAATTAAGCTAATATCTATTTCGTATCAATCTTTTTCTGAGAAAAGAGAAAACTATATAAGCGTTGATACAAGAGTATTAAAAAACACGATATTTAAATATAAATACCATAAGAAACAGAGGAGATACACGAGAGAAGGGGTCGAAAAGCCTGTCTCGAAAGGGCGAGACAATTATTTATCATTGTGAAAAAAATTGTCAGAGTAAGCTGCAGCCACGACGAAGAAAATCGGCGGCATCGGGTCGATTTCATTTGGCACACCCGGTAGAGTGGCTTGGGGCGCGCCAGCTTGATACTTTCCTGTAAATTGTATTAAAACGCCCGTCTTTTACGACCGTGTCAAACTACCTACACGAGCATTCTCGAGAGTCAGGCAAAGAGAGTCGCAAAACGAGAGGGGTGAAAAGGAGGTGAAAGGGGAGCGAGAGGTGCAACATGCATCGAGAAACACGCAAACGATCGCCTTTTTTATTTCTTTTTCCTTTTCTTTTTTTTCTTCTTTTTTCTTTTTCTTTTCTTTTCGATACGTTCCTACAGCCAGAGAGACGGATGCACGTTTCGAATTTTCCTATTTCGAATTTTCCTATTCGAGAAACAACCCGCGACGACGAGAGAGAAAGGACTAGGCTGCCTCGAACTGTTTCGCGATCGTTTGATCGTTCGAAACGATCGTTTCGCGGAGACTTGAGACTGTTTCGTAATTTCTATCGACTCCTCGGTTCTTTTATGCCTCTCATTCTCGCACTTCTCATTCTCACAATGCTTCCCATTCTCACACCATAAAGTGGAATTGCGATAAATAGCGTTTAAACACTGGAACTACCAAAGTAGATAAAATGATCAATTTATAATTCTCTATGGAAATTTTATACATTTATAACAGTTTATTTTTAAATACTCGAGTGATTTTTTAATATAAAATATGTTAATAGAAGCTTGTGTTCCTCCTTGTCATCATTAATTCTTTCTTGTACCTTGCACTTCGATTTCTTTGCTACAAATATTATACTTTAGTTATTAAGTATTATTATACTTTAAGTATTATTATACTTTAGTCGTCGGTAGTTCTAGTGTTAATTAGTTTCAATCGTTACTTCTCGTGAGTCGTTTCGAACGAATTGTAAATTTTAAATTGAAAAGTAAATTGGCAATTCGAGACCAACCTGAGAAATGTACATGATGTAGAAATGACAAAATTATTCATCTGGAACATTAGTAGTGTTAAAAACACCAAACTTATCGACATATATAATGGATTAGAATCGTTCAGAATATTTTTGGGACCTCTACGATATATCTATCGGATATATTATCGTTTATTATCTTGTACATATCATCAACAATGTTATTAAATTGTCTGAATATTTTCCGAACCTCAATCACGGCCGATTTTCTCGGTTAATGAAATATCAAAACGTTTTCCGCGTTGCGAAACATTCCTCTAAATATTCAAACACTTTCGCTAGTTCACGATCTGTCGGAATACGCGCGCGTATTATACCACACGTTCGAACGCGTTCGAGGCTGATACTATAAAACTTTGTCGCGCGAAATAGTCCCCGTAGACTCGAGCATCCGGTATGCATTCGTACTAACCGGCACTCGATCCGCGCATAAAAGCCTACATAACCTGCCAACGCTCTCCGTTGTCTCTCTCCGATCCTCCGCCACCCCCTCGCTTTGATTTCTTCTAAATTCGCGAATAAAAGTTTACACCGCGAGCGTTCTCTCTCTCTCTCTGGAGGAGGTATCGTAAAATCGGGATTCAATATTCGCGAGGGGCCTCTGTTGTCTAGACGGAAAAGGAAAGAGAGAGAAGGGTGAGTGGTCCTGTTGACGCAATCTTCGAGGGTGAGGACGCATCCTGTGCGTCACGCATGTCCAACACATTCGCCATCGACGTTTCTTCACAGTTCGTTTTTCAAGGGATATCGGCGCTGGAACCTGTAGATGAGTTGTTTTTAATAATTTCATTCTAAAGAGAATTTATCGTTCTCAATTTGTGTTAACTGGTATTTTTTAGAATTAGAATCCTGGCCGGTGAATAAACTTTCGTGGATTTATTAACGCTCTACTTTTGGAAATTTATATTTGCAATATTTTGTCTATTACACTTTCCTCTATCGGTCATGAAAAATAAATTCGTTTATTTCATTTAGACTGTCACGAATTCGTAATGTAATTGAGAGAATAGAAATTCGGCTACGATTTAACATGACAGAACGTGCTAAATAAATTACGTTTTAATTATAATTTACAATCCTATTGCAATTTCCCACTTTCAAATCCCAATTGAAAGACGTACAGAAATGTAAAACATAGTAAGAAAGAAAAACTGAAAACGTGACGGTCAAAAGTCCAATTACAAATTCGAATGTCTGACGATTGATTTGACATTGTCTTCTTCCCAGCAACGTTGTTACGTTGAAAAAGAAACGAGAAGAAAGAGGTTTCAACGTAAAGGGGGGGAAAAAAAGTCGCGATCTCTCCTCTTGCCAGAGCGAGATACTTCCGGTGATTTACAGTAATACCGCCGCCCCTCGAGAGGTGGAGTTATGCAGAGAGGACGCAGGAGCATCGGTAGAATGACCTCGTCGATTAGAGGGTTCTTAGAGGGTTCGAAGGGCCGATTCTGAGTGGCTACAAAGTGAAACGTTGAAAAAGACGCTTCTTTTTTTCTTTCCACCGTTTGCGGTTTTCATTTCGTTTTGCTTCTGACTTCACTTTTGCTCGTCTGAAGTTCCTTTTGAACTGACCGGCCACTCGAAAGAGAAAGAGAGAGAGAGAGAGAGAAAGAGAGAGAATACGGCTACTGAAGGATTAATTAATAGCAACCGCTTGCTCGAAACGATATTACGGTTACCACTATTAGGGTTATCTTTGGCTTTTATGGATACAAGACGTTTCGAGAACGCGTCCGAGCCACCTTACATCGGTTGTAAAACCTCTCGAGGAACAAAGGTTAACAGACTTCCCCTTCCCACGATTTTCCACGTCTTTCCTCTTCTCGTAGCTCTTCCTCTTTATTTTATTACTGTCTCCGCTCGCGTTTCGTTGATTTTTTTTTCTTTTTCAGCTTTTGCTGCGGTAGAAATAGAGACTGTTGCAAATTTATGACACATCATTGTCGGCAATGACGGGAAAAGTGAATTTTTAATTTCGCGCAGTTGAAATATCGAGGACGCTGAATAAGTACGTAAGTTGAACGAGCTTATCATCCGGTTCGAGGATTAATTTATGGCAGGAAATCAAGGGGGGGGGGGATTAAATTCACAGTTTGTTACAAAATAACTCGGATTTGCTTGCGCGTCAATTAATTTTTAACTTTGCTGAATTGAAATAACAATTGTACTACTTATGCACGGTTGGTTGAAAAAGGAAGACTGAAATCCCACCAACTTTAGTGAAACTCCAAAAGGAATACAGAGTAACAGAGGGGGTTATAAATAATGCTCTTCTGTATTAATATCCTCCTATTTCAAATTAATTTCCAACTTAACAAAATTGAAATATTGATCAAAAGTACGTGTAAAAGATTGTTTAATCATTTGACTGTCGTATGGACAATCTTACAACGAATAATAAAATAATTTATTTATGTAGTCTTATTGGAGATTCAAAGAAGAAATTGAATAAATACATATATCGAAAAGTGAATGCTTAGATCAAATTAATTATTAACACGTGGATATGGAATATGATCTTCAAAACAGTTGGTAGCCATGTCAAGGAATAAATCCGGATCTAATTAATCATTGATCCTTTGAGCTTCTAATACTAAAGTACAGATGATCCAGAATTATCTCACAATTAATTTACTCGTTATTATATATAACTAGTTCACTTATTGGAGCCTCAAAGGAGACAACATATTACAATGAACAGAGTAAATGTATGAAAAGTTAAATAAAACGTTTGAAACTGTCCAATAAGACAGCATAAATTAATCATAAATTAATTCATACGGGAGTAATATATATAAATACTACAATCTTCGAACACTTTGTAGCTTGAACAAAAAAGTTTCCACTTAAAATCCCAAAAAGTCGAATTTAATCGATCATTAGACCTTTCAGTGTTTAATTTAATCCCGCAACGTAGGATACTGAAGGAAGAAGATATCGTATCAGTACGTTGAACAAATATATTGCGCTGGCGATTGACTGCGGACCGTAACGAGTGACCAAACCGTATACAATAATTCGTCGCTTTCTTTTTAAACTCGCCGCTATGACATCACTGGAGAAAAGTTATTGAGAATAAATTTGTTATTTGTTTTGGGCTATAGTTAAATATAATTAAAACTGTGAAAATATTTTATTAAATATTATTATGTATTTAATTTTATATTAATATAATTATATTATTGAAATAATTGTAATTTTTGGTACGTCATTATTCCCAGCGCCAGAGGTTAAAGATGAGCGACGAATTATTGTATGCTAAATTTTTTGGACCTTCGTATAAATGTCAAGTGCTGAAGAGAGGTTGAAGTTAAAAGAAGGAGCAACAGAGCGACAAAGTGAAAGAAGGAAAGGAGAGTGTGGCAAGGTTCTCGGGGCAATCATCAACAGGGCGGTATCAAACAATTAGCTAAAATCCACCCACTCCCCGGTTGAACCACCGTCGAAGGGATAGAGAGTAGCAGGCTGAAGAGAGTTTCGGCTGAAGCCGGTTGTACCAACTAATATCCTTCAGTCTTATCCTTATTATTATCCTCCCTCCCCTTCTTGACTGCGCCTTAAGCGTGACTACGGCTGAGGAACGAGCCCGTAGGTTCCTATAACCGGGCTGCTGCCTACCGGGATATTAAAGCGCATCTTAGCCCTAATTTTAGCGACTAATTTTACGCGAGAACACCGGCTGGATCCTTAAACAGGGCAGATTGCCTAACTACGAAACGCGACGCGAGCCCGCGCAGCCTTCTTCTTCGAGTTTCGTCTCTTGCCAGTGATAAATTTGCAATTTCGCGCGTCGATAAGGTGCTAGGGATTGTAAAAGTGTTAGGAATGTATCAGGTTACGTTTTTGTTTGTTTGTTTTAAAAATAAATTAAAATTTTATATAATTTATATAAAATCAATTAAATTGATATATATATATATATATAAATTTAGTATTTTTAATAAATATAAATATATAATATTATATAAAATATATAAAAATTTAATTTTTTTTATAGTAAGGGTAGTAAATTAATTATAAATATATATAATATATATTATATATATTATATAAATTTAATATTTTTAATAGATATAAATATATAATATTATCTATTTATAATATTATATTTAGAGTAAGTAATAGAGTAATATATTCTATTATTTTATATATATATATATATATATATATATATATATATATATTACGTAATTAAGTAGAGTGAAATATTTTTATTCGAAAAATTGCTCGTCAATCTCTTTTGACTTACAGGGAGCATCTTTTTTGAAACGTTGAAACGATTGACATTTTAATTTTAATAACATATGAATGTTTCGACGAACTTGGATCGTTCATCAATTGCAAGATTTCCCAATAATGAATTCTTGTTGCATTCTTATTATGTTTTATTAAATTCTTATGATATTTATTATTAGATTCTTATTATATCTATTAGATTTTTATTATATTTTCAATCTCGTATTGTACTTGAGATAGTTTTATTTCTATATGCAATTACAAGGAATGGTATCTATGTCACTTGGTTCGTTTTGTAAATATTGAAATTCTCTTTTTAATATCTTCAGAAATATCGAACAAGCGAACGAATTTGTTACATATAACAAATTCGTTCGTTGTATATATTTTGCAAAATGTTTTCGAAAAACATTAACTGTCCTTCAGTTTTCCAATTCAATTTGTTCCTTGGCGTCGAATTGACATTCTTTAGTATTAATAAAAAGATTCGATGAAATCCCGCGAAATTCAACATATAAAAATTTTCCAACATTGGATAAAAAGTACGAAGATGTGACAAAATCTACACGGTGGCAAAAGTTTAAAAATATTATTGAAAATTATCAAGAAAACGAAATGGCAACTGCCGTTCTTCGAATTCGCGAATTCACTTTTTTTTTTTTTTTTTACGTCCCGTGTTTTGAGACAAGTCGAAACATTAATCGTTCGATCTCGATGCGCGTGTAAAAGTAACGCGAGATTGCGTTTCAAGAAAACTGCGGTCGCAGTGTCTTAAGTTTCAAGACTGTCACTTTTGCGGATCGTTTGCTCTAAGAACATGCTCTTGCGGTTTTTGATTTGTCCATTTTCAAATGTTCCATTCATGAAACATAGATAATGCGGTTTTGTTCGAACGAGCCTCTAACATTACAACGACAACGAACTTGTTCGCTTGTTCCACTTGATAAAGTCGAAATAATGGGGGAAATAATTTGCGTGTAACTATAACTTCTAATTTGAAGTGTACACGCAAGTGGTATACATAAATATTAATAAATGAAACAGTAAAATATTAAAACAGCGAAGCTACAAAATTGATTAATAATAAATAAAATAATATATTAGAGAATAAAGTTATAAAATTAATAAATGAAATATTAAAATAAGATTTATTGTATATATTATTATTATTTACCAATGATTTAATCATATATGCCTAGTTTCTCTAAAATATTGAGATATCGAACCATCGAAATTTTAAGACGCCTTATATATATATTACGTTGTTAGAAATTTCGAGGAGATTAAATGTCGAACATTTTGTCCAAGAGAAACACCCCACATGCATACATACATATTTTTCTCTGATATATTGTTCGCCGGGGCGGCTCGAACAAATCAAATTCGCGGGAACGTGGAAACGTTAAAAGCCATAAAGCTTCGTTCCTCCTTAAATTATTCATTTTCAATTCCCTATGATGCCTATTTAAATTCTACGCGCAAAACCGAACGAGTGTATGGGCCGATACATTAATACAGGTAGGGGCAGAGGAGGGGACATTAATATGCGAAACGTCAAGTATAGCCAAAATTGCTGTCATAAATGTAAATTCGCAACAAAATAAGTTTTTAGTTTGCATTATTGTAATGTAGTATAATTGGACACATTTCAAACATAAAACGGAGAAGATGGGATATGAAATTAAAGAGGTATGCACACAATTCCGATCAAAGTCCCCGGTATTAATTAACATACGGATTCGATTAAACGCGCAGAATATTATTCACGATCAGCATTTGCGGTTTTATGCATACCGTTTTACGGATACGTTCAACGGTGGCCGTGCCTCTCGTCGTTCGGGGCAAAAATCAATATTATTTCAAATTCTGCGTACGACGGATTTTTTTTCAAAGGAACCCGCTTTCTCGAGCAATCATTATCCCCCGGATTTACATCCAAAGATTAAAAGGTAATACTTTCTGCCGGCTAAGTTTCGTCGCTCAAACTTGCCGAGAGTTCTTCGTTCTTTTTTTTTTTTTTTTTTTTTTTTTGAGTAAAAATTCACCTAAATGGCCATTTCTGACGTTTGATTGTTTGGACTGTGACGAACACACTTGTCTCCGTGTGATTTGTACAATAACAAAGAGTTTGTTCCTTCCAACGAAACATTGCCATTTATCAACTAACGTCAATTAGATTCTTAAATAACATTTAAATATTTGCTCGAGTATTTTTTTAACTTTAAACTCTTTTTAAATATTTGATACTTGAAGATGACTGATCGCATACGTACATAATAAAATATTAAATATGTAATATATATATATTTAATATTTTAATATTATATCTTATATATGTAATATTTTATATATATACTATAAATTAATATATAAATACTATTAATGTGTAAATTATATGTTGTATAATTATGTAATTGAATAAATTATAATATGATTGATATAAATCGTGTAACGTCAATGGAATTACATATTTCGATCCGTGTGTGAAATATTACAAGTAACAGTGGACGACCCGCGCTTCGAAAAGGAAACCCGTGGAAAAACGTTTCGCGCTATTGGCGAAGTTCACTCTGTAGAAAAATGGGCAGGTGTTCGGAAACCGGAAGCCTTTAGACGCGCCGCTTTATTCTGTTCGATACACCAGCGAACTCGAAATCTGACTTTTGACTGTATAATCCTGCCTTGGCTCCTTTCACGTCACTGGCAGAGAGCGAAAAAGAAAAAAAAGAACCTCCCGAGCGGATTTACTGAATGACTGGTACCTTTTGAATGAAACACGCTGCGATACTCGGCTCGGAAGCCCAAGTACCCTTAAATGGACATTCTTCCTTTATTCAATATATATCGTCCGATCTGTCTAGATCCATTGTGACCGACGCACAAAAAAAAAGTGAGACCATCGCGCGACGCGAAATATTATTAAATACACTGTGGCCACGTGTATTTTCCACTGTGAATTTATAGTTAATAATTATATATATTAAATATTATTAACACTGTGGCCATGTGTATTTTCCACTGTGAATTTATAGTTAATAATATTTTGTCAGTCTACAGAATATATTTTATTATTATATATTTAAAAAAAAAAGAATTATGTCATGTTATTACGCATTTAAAGAAAAATATATATATATTATGTTAGATTATTACGTATTTAAAAAAATATATTACATTATTACGTATATTAAAAAATATATATAATAATAAAGTATATATAAAATATATATAACATTACGTATATTACTTAAAATAATATATTATATTATTATATTATTATTGTTATATATTATATTATATATATAATATAATATATTATTACTTATTTATATAGTTGTGAAATATTATTAACTATCAGTTCAGTGGAAAATACTAAGATCAAAGTATACAAGTGAAGCGAAGTGAAATAATAATTTTCCGAAAAGAAGAAACTAAAGGAAACTGTGAATTTAAAAAGTAATTAGAGGAATAAGAAAGTCGTCAATTTAATTCATCCGTCGAATCAAAAATTAAATATATATTGTAATTATGATGCACATATATCTTGATATAGAAAATTAAAAATTTCTAATTTTAACTGTCGCGACGTGACGTTCATCAGAGCATGATCACTCAAGAAATTCGCGCATTTTTAGCAGAGATCGTACTAACTTTCAGTGACATCTCTTTCGTCGTATCTTTGACACTTTTTTTTTCTTTTCTTAAACATACAAAAATGGTGTAAAAATAATTGTACGATATAATGTAAAATAACGTACGTGTAACAACAGCAACACAGTGATTGATAACAACATTCCACGATTACATCACCTGAAAAATTCTCTCCTACCATTTACCTTTCGAAATCGTATACATTCTTTCATCTCCCCCTCCCCGACAACACACGCGTTTTTGCACCTTTCGAATTCCTCCTCCCCCCGGAGACACACGCCAAACATCGTCAGTCTAGCGTTAATCGCCGGACGTCAGTAATGTCGTTACTAAAAGAGCCGTGGATGGAAGGGGGGGAAATGAAGGCAAAGCAGCGTTAAATGTCAAAGGGAGAGTTATTCTCTCCTCTCCTTTCTCCCGCCGCGTGTACGCCGGGCTGACATCTGTATTAGCAAGATTACCGGGTGGTTTCCGTGGCAGTGGAGGGTTCCGGTACGTGACGCACACACCCGGTTTTCGAGCGTGCAATAGGTGTGAACGAGGATGATACGATGCAAGACAGAAGGGGAGAGACTTGACCATCGGGGATATTCTCTCGCTTCTTTTCGCCACGTGAATGCTCGTATGAATGCTCTGTGTACGAGTCTTTACACTAATCTGTAGGCTCGCTTGCTAAAGCTGCCCCTTTTGTACAGCCGTTTGGCACCAAGAGTCAGCCAGTCAGTCAGTCAGTCAGTCAGTCAGTCAGTCAGTCAGTCAGTTGGTCGATCGGTCGGTCGGTCGGTTGCACTTTAGGATGGCCCTGTCGCTTCATGGGATGAGCATTAGGGTTGGTGTGGTAACACAGAGGAAAAAGCTTTCAATTCTGTGCTCAATGAAATCATCACGCACACCGTTTACCAGAACCTTTGACCGGGATACGATTTATACGCCGAAAATCGTATTTATTTATTGGCTAATGGCCTGGTAATTTTGTAGATAACGTTTCAAACAAATTTTCAAATTGAATCTCGAACGTGGGATTACTGTTGCGAACACTGTGGCTGATGAAATTTTAATTTGTAATGGAGATTGTTCTTTTTTCTTTTCTTTTTTTTTAATTTTTATTGCTTGCGAAGGAACGTTTGTTTCTTTCTTTCCGTATTACGTATTAACCTCTTGCGCTGGAATGACGTGCCAAAATTCCAATATTTTCTCAGCTCTAACTATATATTTAGGTATATATTTAGGCCAGACAAAACAAATAATAAATTCATTACTTCTCAATAATTTCTGTCCAGTGATATCACGAATTATTGTATACGATTTGGTCGCTCGTTATGGTCCGCAAATCAATTGCCAGCGCGAGTGGTTAAGTCATCAGTAAAATTCAACCCTCGAAATAGGGTTGCAATAATTTACGTTAGATTGCTAAATTGAAAAATCCCAAGTCCCTGTTCAAACACGCTTAATATTCAATACGTTTCATTCGTACGTTTTAAAGTTAATTAAACGCCGTTATTCGATATTTCACGCGATCGTGTGCAATATTCACTGATATTCGACGTGTTGAAACGTTCGATAATAGGAGATATAAACAAAAACTTTCGTCCCTCTTTCTGCGAACGTACCCGGAAAAGAAATTGAAAGAGGAGGGCCGGGGGGGGGGGGGGGGGGGGGGATGAATAAAGGAAGAAAGTATAATAGTTAGGACAGGCGGGTAACATCGGCGGACCGATCTGGAAATCTGATTGGGGACTACTGCTAACAGGGGTGCCGAAACCGCTTTCACCCCACGTTTTAACTCCTCCCTTTCCCCGCCAATTCGGAACATCCAGGCCAAGTCATCCTGACAGACGAGCGTGCCGGGGCCACTATTAGTTCGGTTTCGATGGTGCGCTAGTCAGTTACTCGCTACGACGCTTTCCACCCTTCCGCGCGCGTTGAACGGTCCGATCCGATCCGGTCCGGTCCGGTCCGGTCCGGTGAATGGTCACTTAAAGCCGGGTACACACGACCCGTGTGCGGTTGTGAGACACGCGACGAAATTTCACCATGTATCACAATTTCAATTTGGCCTTCCTCTGGAACGTCCACTGTGAGTATTCGGCCTTCCGGTCTCTGTTTAGTTGGACGCGTGCACGCGCGGACCTTAACGTAAGTCGCCGCGAGTCTCTATTGCCTCGCGCGTTACTTTTACTTTTAACTGATACTGTTGCAGATTGCCCGGGATTAGTATGAACATTCTTTCGTTTTGCATTTACTCTTGATTTTGGAACTCTTTTTTTTTTTTTTGTTTTTATTTGTTAGGACACGAAGCGAATTAAATCTTGGTTTGGCTTTGTAATACAAATTTCTGCGATCGTTTCTGGCCCAATGTTTGAAACGGAGAAAGAAACGCTCTGAATATTTGACGAATTATGTTACGAAAGTAGTAAAATAGTAAAGTAGTAAAATTACGTAAAGTAGTAAAATTACATAAAATAATAAAGTAGTAAAATTACATAAAATAGTAAAGTAGTGAAGTAGTAAAATTACGTAAATTACTACGATCATCTGCAACCCGATGATAGTATTTGAAATAGACAAAGAAGAGTTTTAAATATTTCGTAAATCCCTCCCCTGCCCCCTAATTAATTAAATTTAAATACAGTTAGTTAAATCCAGTTAATTAAAGCTAGTTAAAATTAAATATTCCAGATTATAGTAATCTGACGTAAATTACTGCAACCCGATGATAATATTTGAGGATTGAAACAGTCATCTGTAACCCGATGATAGTACTTGAAAGCTGAGAGAAGGTCTCTGGATATTTTCTGGATGAATTTTGATTAATTTGTTAGTTATAGTTCGTTAATTGATTAATTGTAATTTGTTAAAATTAATTAACTGCTTACTTGAAATTACATAAAATCAGTCAGCTAGTCAAAGTCAATTTGAGCACAGAAAATTTTAGAAGAAAGCTAGGAGAATTTCCTAAAGTATTTAATATTTAAAACTGAAAATCGTTTAGTTAAGATATCGCAATCTCGTCTAAATTTAATCCCAGGCTATCTTTAGGCTAAAACTTAACTAACAAACAATGGCAATAATAAATAAACAATATCATAACCTTATCTTTCTATTTCCACATTGCTTAAAAACTTCGTCGTTCATTCGTAACGTTGTTACTTCAGGAAATTGTTCCAAATGAAATTATAAAAATTGAAAATCGAAGCACCTATAGAAACACCTGGGCCGTCGTGTCCACCCATTGTCAATAATAATAATAATAATCGTTCTCGTGATCGGATTTAACAATACGCCGAGAAATCCCCGGGATCCCTCTCCTGTTTTACGACGGTGTAATTAAACGTGCGAGTGGCACGGCGCCGAGGATAGAATTTAGGATGGCTGACAGAGTTTTACATCGGCATGGCGGTGGCTAATTTATATAGGGAAGAAAAGAAGTAAAAGGACGAGGTAGGAAAGATAGTTGGGAGTGGCGAGGACAGAGAGAGCCGTGGTATTTACGACGGAGGCTCTACGTATGTATCGACGCGTTATGGGGGCCCATGGTATCAAAGAGGCCGCCTTTACAACGAGCCATATACCGTTTACTGCGTCTGAAATTCTGACATCTATATAAGAGTTCTACAGTTCTTTTCGCTGCTACCTCGATCACCGCGTTGGTTACCGGCTGATCTCCTCTCGGGGACATTTCCTTTCGCCTCTTTATTTCAATCCGGCGGCATTTACCAATATCATAGTTACTGGTGTCTTGTGATTCTCGTTTCGGAATTTGGTTAACATTCTTGTGAAAATCGAAACTGAAACTGACGATTGCGAAACAGATTTAAAATATTGCAACCCTTCATCTCTTCAAATCGATAGAGTATTGGAAAATTAATACCTACAACGGGGAAGTAAATTTATTCTATTAACACTAAATAGACTAAATTTCTATAGAACCTACAGACTTTTACAAGAAACATGTCAAACTGACACAAGGACGAGGGATGAAGGTTATTAAAATTAATACGCACGATAGAGAGACAAATAGTTAAATTTGCAAATTATTTTGTTAACTTAAATAGACTAAATTTATATTTAATCTCGTATATAGAATCTACAGATTTTATAAAATGAAAATATGTCAGATTGATACAATTTGCAGCTAAATTTGCAAATTCTTTTATTAACATTAATTAGACTAAATTTTTATTTCATTTCAATCAAGAGAAATTTGTCAAATTAACGCAAGAAGGCTTACACAAGTATATATATATATTGTATTATTTGAAAGAATCACAGTTTAAACAGTGCATCGTATTAAATGATTGTTCACACTGTGGGAGAGTAAAGAAATGATCAAAGTCTCAATAATGTGAAGAAGGAAAGGCAACGTGGTCTGCAGATGCAGTAGAATTTAAAGGATAATGAAGTGGATATCTCGAGTTCAATCGTTGTCTGTTTTATAGCGTAGAAACACGTAGTCACTGGTTAGATGATCATAATAATAAAACCAGACATTATCGGTTGGTTTAATTCTCTACACGCCCCCGCTGTCGTTATCATTACGAGAACCAGTATTTCGATTGCTCCAGTAGCTGCAACGTGTATATACGTCTAGTCTATCAAGTATAACCCGACTTACGATTAGTCTTGTCAATGTTAGAAAAAGGAAATGAACGACGTGAAATTTTATCAATGAAACGAAACGAATTTTTCAGAGTGAGGAAAACGAGAAGTTGTTAAGCTGTTTGACAAAAATGATACCATTTTTTAGACAAAGGCAAAGGATTGTGCGTTTAGAGATTACCAGAGAAACGAAGATCCTTCATAGAGAATGAAAAAGAACACAGAGTATCCCAGCCAGATATTTTCTGTAACGAGTTCACAGAAAAAGAACTGAAACAACATTTTTACTATTTAATTCAACACAGGAGGAATTTAAAAATGAGTCACGATGTTGACGCTTCAACGTTTGGACATCGTGCAAAAGAACAGTATTCAGGGGAATGAAATTTTCTCTGACACACGAAAAAAAGGAAAATAAAATATTAACTCTCGTTAAATCTTTAATTTACTTTAATATAAAAGATGAACTCTTACAAAGAAAGGAAATACGCTCAAAATCCTAATATATAATTTATTGTACCTATAGTACATTGAGGAAAATTCAGCTTTACAAACTGAAATGAAAATCTCCATCGTTTCGATACTTTGTGAGATTCATCCAAAAAGACACGCACGCATACATACACAGACAAAAGAAGAATTAAAATACTAATTCTTATTAACTCTCGATTAAAACCAAAGTCAATTGCAATCAAGAAAATCTAACTTTTCGTCCGATACACACGCGAGATTCATCCAAAAACACGTACACACATACACAGACAAAAGAAGAATTAAAATACTAATTTTCACCAACTCTCGACTAAAACCAGAGTCAATTACAATCAAGAAAATCCAACTTTGCGTCCGATACACACGTGAGATTCTTCCAAAAACATACACACACATACACAGACAAAAGAAGAATTAAAATACTAATTCTCATCAACTCTCGACTAAAACCATACTCAATTGCAATCAAGAAAATCCAACTTTTCGTCCGATACACACGCGAGATTCATCCAAAAAAAACATACACACATATACATATACACAGACAAAAGAAGAATTAAACTACTAATTCTCATCAACTCTCGACTTAAAACCATAGTCAATTGCAATCAAGAAAATCCAACTTTGCGTCCGATACACACGTGAGAGTCATCCAAAAACACAGACAAAAGAAGAATTAAACTACTAATTCTCATCAACCCTCGACTTAAAACCATAGTCAATTGCAATCAAGAAAATCCAACTTTGCGTCCGATACACGCACAAAGGCTGGCCGTGGCGAGCGAGAGGATTCTCCTCGAACGTTTCAACACCTCGAACGGCAGAAGAGAATGGCACTCTGTGATGAAAGCTTTGTGGACAGGTGTGGCGATGGTTCGCGGGTGCCGGAACGTAACACGACAAACGGATATCCATCCTCCGTGTTTGCGAACGCGCATCGTACACCCACCTTTGCCCTCTTTCTTCTTCTCCTGCCCTCTATGCGCGCGCTATTCAACCGTAACGGAGAGTTTAATTAATATTCGCACAGTGGGCTGGCCCGTTTGATTAGCTCCACGTTGCGCGGCTTGATGGGTAGGCATGCATCCGCGTAGAACGTACACAGGCAGAAACTGGGGTGTTGAAGGGGGGTTGAGGAGAAACGACGATACTTGTGTGTACGTGTGGTACGTACGTGCGTGAGAGAGGGTGGAGAAGTAGGGGTAAGAGTTGGAACATGCACAGTGAGCAAGAGAGAGGAAGACAGACAACATTCCGAGAGACTACGTACCAACTGTAATATCACAATCATAACCAGACCCCTCGTCAGTCCGGCCGTCCATCCATTCGTCCGTCCGTCTGTCCGTCCGTCCGTCCGTCCGTCCGTCCGTCCGTCCGTCTGGCGTAACGTCCTCACGCTTCAGCGATATCAAAGAACTGGCCACCGCTCTCGCTACGTTTACGTTACGTTTCGCGGTGCGCCAGCCTGTCCTGTTTCTGGTCAGAATTTCGCGTCGTTTCCCGAGGAAACGACGAAAATTCTTGCCCAGTCATCGATCCCTTGCCCATCGGACAATCCCACGGACGTATACTTGTTTTCTTTTTTTCCCTCTCTTTCTCTCTCTTTTTCGTTTTCGTGGGGCGGCGAGCAAAAAGCCAGAGAACGAGATAGGGGATGATCGCGCGGGGTGTTTGAAGTTTGATCGCGGTAACGAAGTTCAATCGTGGTTATGATTTCGAGGTTCCCTCGTTCTTGTTACTGTTGTTTATGGGAATTTAATTTGCGCCCGAGGCGCAAGAAACGGTGAAAGTGTGAAAGCATTCTTCGCGTAATTTCTGCCGTGTGAATTTCGTAAAGTGGAATAAAAATAAATTATGACAGTTTGTGGTTATAGCGAAACGAAAATCTCAATAAACTTTTTCAGAGCAGTTTGATCAATTTATCATTTGTCATTTGTATCAGTAACATACATCGATGTATACATTGAATATTAACCCCTTGCGCCGGCAGCTGGTTTCGCGGACCATAACGAGCGACCGAACCGTATACAATATAATTCGTCGCTTTCTTCTCTCGTTTGAACCCGTCGGCATGATATCACCGGATAGAAAGTAATCAAGAAGTAATGAACGTGTCACTTGTTTTGCCTGGGTTACACTTAGATATACTGGAAACTGAGAAAATGTTGGAATTTGCATAATTTCTTGCGTTCCAATTCCACGATCGCCCGAAGTGACAGTGAAACAAAAAAATAAAAAAAAAAAAAAAGAAAGAAAAATCGGAAACAGCGTCAAAGTTTCAATGATATCATATTAGTTGCACTCTCTTTTCGAATAAAATACGTGTGCCGAGGGAATTGGAAGGAAAGTTATATCGCACGATCCAGTTTTGGATTTCCCACCCCGTCACCCCCTGTTGTTGTACACCCGTTGACAATGCCACGAAGTCGAGTTCTCCGTTATCTCGATAACGGTTTAAATTCACGAGAATAGCCTTATCTCCTTACAACGTGCATTTCTTCACGCTGATGGTATGTCGCCTTATCTCGCGAATACACTTGATTTAATTATTCGATACAGCCACGCGTTATCCTGGACTGCGCGTTATCGTCGGTGGAATTGATAGCGGGTGACTGCCGATAATCTTGTCTCGCGAAAGTTCTCGTTATTGTGAACACCGAGATTAATTAAACCACGAACGAGATCTTATCCGACTTGTCGAACTCGCAAAGAACTCTCTCGTAGCCGTGTCGTATTGTCAAATTCGTGGGATTCTTCAGTCCGAAGAGTTTTCGATTATGTGAAGATTTCGGGACATTACGTCGAATGAAATATTTATCTTGGGTTTTCTTCACGGTCTAACGTTGTGTCTAGGATGTTACTTTTAATGTCGCTTGAAATATTCATCCGCTGGACTGCGGATCTTTGCACGTTTATGGGAAACTTGGGAACAGAAACGCAGTACGTAATAATACGTAAAATATTTAGAGCAGAATTCTATTCGCATAAAAGTATCAAAACGTATGAAAATCCGCTGGCTTGTTTATTACAATTTCGGATAAATACTTAAACCGTATTAAAAATTTAATACTGTTTTAATTTAATATATATAATATTATTTATTAATTATATATATTAATATATAGTACAGTACTATATATATATATATATATATATATATATATATATATATAATATAGTACTGTGGTAATATATAGTATAGTAGTATATATATATATATAATATAGTACTATAGTAATATATAGTATAGTAGTATTTATTAATTATATATATTAATATATAGTACAATACTATATATATAATATATAGAATAGTGTATAATGACAAATATAACGTATAATAATAAACATAATGTAACATACGTCCAAAATTATAATACAACCAAACTATGAAACATAAAATATTGATAAAATCACCGTAGATACGAAATCAACAATGGAGCAACAGTTTCAACGTGAAATGAAAAAGATTCGAGCAACGAGGAGAAGCTGTGCGACACGCGTGCGTTTTCCGCGCGAATTCGGAGTAAACAGGGGATAGAATGGAACATCGTTTCCGCGAGGATGGCAAAAATCGGCCTTGAAAGATACGGCGCGTAAAATACAACGGTCGTTTAAAACCGAAACTAACTGGCTGGTGGCCGAAGGGGGGGGGGGGTGGTAAAAGTAGTGAGAGGAGAGAAGGCAGGCCGTGGTGCGTGTTGCCCGATACTATAATAACGCAGAAGTCTACTTCATAAAGAATGTTCTCTTAACCGGCAACCTCGTACATCCTCCGCGCCGCCTCGGTCTTCCTCTTTATCTTTATCTTCTTTATCTGGCGAGGTGGCCACCTCGCGGCAAGGAACAGCGGGGTCAAGAGGAAAGAAACGAAAAAGATACGGAGGAGCTTCTGTGGATTTACATCGGCAAACGTACGGCTCATTTTCGGCCAGTAAATCTCTGAATTCTCTCTGTCCAGCTTCCACCGTTGTTCGCTTATCTCTTTTTTATCTGTTTCCCTCGCTCCTTCTTCAATTGAATCGAGACTCGTTGATTTAGGATTTAAGATTTAGCGGCGAGAGGTGGAAATGGAGATCGTGATCGAGATGGAGGGAATTTTGATCTTGTCGTGCGTTACGGGCGTTTTGTTGAATTAACGTTGGACGAAACATTTTCAGGGCGTCAAGACGTTGTTCTTGGAAAAAGAAATTGAATTTTTATTGAAAAAGTTCTTTATTGAAAGAGAATTGCGTAATTATTATTAACCTCTTGCGCTGGAATGACGTGCCACGAGAATATTTTGCCTATTCCTATATTTTCGGAGTAAGTATACTGAAATATAACCTAGGCAAAAAAAAAAAAATAACAAATTTATTATTTATTAGTCGTTTCTATCCATGGATATATGAATTTAAAATGAAGACAAATTATTGTATATTGTATATTGTGTATACGGTTTGGTATACGGTCACTCGTTATGGTCCGCAATCAGTTGCCAGCGCAAGAGTACATAACGCAATGACTACACGACGACGCTACTATTTAGAATAAAAGAATTTAAAAAATTTCGAAGGCTAATATATCAAAATAAAGTGAATTTCTGTGAGAAATTTTCGATCACGCGAGAAATGTGTTAGAATGTAATGTATTTCAAACTGTAGTCATTTTTACACACCGTCTATAAAATTCACATGGCAGTTAATAGTAAAACTCTAGGCATCATAGTGACAAAAACGACAAACTCGTAATGTTGCGGAAGAATTTTCTAAAACAATTTGGAGATTTCAATGCTCGTTGTTGAAGGATCGTATATGCTTCGAGTATAATAAAGAATCTTATAAAGGAAACAATATACAGAAAAATGAAAAAATAGAAAAAGACATACGAAATATATAAGTGCGAGCCACTCGATGATCAACTTTACGCGCGTATACTTCAAATCTGTTAATTTCCAGCGCTCGGAGAGCTAGAAACTCGACAGACTGAAAAGAAACCTGCCAAAGATAAATAAGAAACGAAGAAAAATGGAAATTTAAAGCACAAACGTAAAAAAAAAATACGCAAATAAACCAAGAATAAAAAAAGACGTACGAAATATATAAGTTTGAGCCACTCGATGGTCAACTTTACGCGCGTATACTTCAAATCTGTTAATTTCCAGCGCTCGGAGAGCTGGAAACTCGACAGACTGAAAAGAAACGTGCCAAAGATGAATAAGAAACGAAGTCCAGTAGATCTTAGATGAGGGAGCGTGTGTGGAGAGGGAAAAAGATGCACGGCAAACAGATGGATGAAACGATCGATCGATCGGTCGCGCAACAGAGGGTGAATGAGACGAAGGAAAAGGTGGTTCCCTCCTCCCTCAGGAACACAGAAGTGGTGTTACACCGGCGAGAGGAAGATTACAAAGCGGTCGGCACGGGCCGGCCGAATTGAAATTGATAGCCGGTCGATCGTCGCTACCACGCGCGAACTGCGTCTCGCGAAAAACGAGCAAACCGACCGTGAGTGAGAATTCATCGTACGTGCATAAGTGTTGAAGCGAGGAGGAAAAGGATACCACGGACGGAGAATGTGAGCGGTTACTTCTCCAGAAGATTATATCACGACGACGATTTTCCAGTCATCGCGAAATTTGACAGGAGAAGTCCTAACTGGATATCGAAGGAAGCAGATTTCTTATGAATTGGAAGTTTCATAGTTGGAATTTTATCCTTTATTGGATGTTAAAAGGAAATTCCTGTTTTTCTGCGTGGAAATAAATATATTTATATTGGAGTTCTTTTTAGTTAGATTAGAAAATTTCCCTTCGTTGGATACAACGGATCTTGTTGGTTTTATTTTATTTTGGATTAATTTAGATATTTAAAGGGGAAATTTAATTGAGATCTAAAGTATCTAATAAGAATATTAGTTATCTTCCAAGGTATCTAATACTTTAGAAGTGACTTCTAATACTTCCAAAGTATCTAATAAAAATTAATCTTTTATTATTGCATCATAAATCATAGCATTTTTTTATTATATACTCTTACATTAATAATTGAAGAATGAAAGAATATATTTCCTACTGAGATTCTTTTGAAAAATTAAACTCGTGTCTCGCATTAGAATTTCCCTTTAATTTAATTTTTATTTTAGATAAAGAATAATTCCAGTGCACAACAATTACATCCATCTCTGTCAAAACAATCTTAAAACGTGCAGTCGAACAGTTAACCAGACAAATAATTTTTGAATAAATTTCGAATCTTGACTCTCGTCATCGATCAAAAAAAAAAAAAAAGAGAAAGAAAAAAAGAAAAGAATCCAAAGTCGGCAATAACAGTCAGGTTGGAATTTAAAATAGCAGGGTGCGTTCACACCCCTTCTATCTCGCTTTTCTCTTTTCTTATCGCCTCCTTTTTCCCTCTCGTAAATGCTTATGTAAAAGTCACTGAGCAAGATACTGCCGACTGCTGGACGTGTTTATGAATATTGGCATGTGGTGAACAAGTTGTTTTCGGGCGTGCCGCCGAGTATGATGTGCACGCCGCAGCATCCGGGGCGTAGAGTATGCGAATGCACGGAACCAAGTTCGCAGCTGTAAGCATAAGTCGTTGGTCGAACGCGTTTCGACGTTCGTTCGATCATCAAGACAGCTACACTGGCTCCAGAATGTCTCGTCGTAGAGAAGATTTATGCGAGCCAATATATAAATATTGTATAATACTATAATCAATATTATAAATATATAAATAATAATATAATATTAAATATAATATTATAAATATATAAATTATAATATTATAATATATAAATATTAAATATAATAATATTTATATTTAATATTTATATAATATATAATATTTATATATTTATATTTAATATTTATATAATATTTATATATTTATATTTAATATTTATATTTAATATAAATATTAAATATAAATATATAAATATTATATAACTATGATCAATAATATTATAAATTACTTTTCGAACGAGACGAACTTCTTTGACTTATTTCTATCTCTGGGAAATATCATAATTATAACATATTGACAATAACAATTGTAACATCTTTAAACATGATTAATTGCAATTTCAGTATTTTACTTTTGGAGAAACAATCTAACGTCGTTGATTACAATTTTATAGCGTTAAATTATAACGTAATTTTATCAGAAATTTATTTGAAGAAATCATTTTTTCGCTTGAAATGTTAGCGTCTTTTAAATTTTTATTCCCCGTACAATAGTAACAGGGACGTATGTATTATGTTACTTTGAATACTTTTTATTCTTTTCAGTTTTCAAACAAACCTAATATCTGTCTCAAGGCATTTAAACGAGAGCTGCACAAATTGTTGCAGACGTAGCTGCAATTAATAATTGAACAAACGTGATCAAATACTATTCGTCTGTAAATTAAAACGATTAAATACAACGGCCGATGTGTACGAACACCCTGAATTAGTCAATAACATTGCATCGGAGAATTGAAAATTCCTGCCGCACTGTAAAAGCTTAAAAAGTTAACAAGTTTTCAACGTTTATACTCAGATTGGTTAAATTTATAAATAGGTTTATTTTCAAATAATATATGTATGTATGGCGTACAATATATGCATATCTGAAAAAGAACGTTTCAATTTCGACATCAAACGCTGCTAGTGCCCATTGAAAAAGTTATATTTGTATTTCATTAAATAAAAATCGTGTTTCGATTCGAGAGGGAAAGGTACAAAGGGGAGAAATATGTCGAAGCAAATTCAACGATATCAAGTATCGTACGATTCGTGTGAAAAAAAAAGTTGAAAAAAATGTTTGCACAAGTGTTTGCTGTTAATTTCGAATTAATTGTAGAATTTACTCCATTTATTTTTCCCTTGGAATTAATTATTAGTTGTCGATGGAGAAGGTACACTCTAATATACAATATAATTTCCAGCGATCCAACATTTCTAACTTTCAATTTCGAAAAATATTTATCGAACAGCAGAAACCTCTGTTCAGTGATCATTCTGTTTCTACAAATGATAAAATTCGACATTAATTCAACACAGATAGTCCGAAGAAAGTTTCCGAATGTCTTTTTAAAAATTGAAAAAGATTCTTTTCAATTTAAAAAAAAAAAAAGAAACTAATTCGCCGGTAATTTAAAAGAATTATTTTTCAATTTTATCAAACTGGCTCTGGTTTTGTGAATTATAGATATAAATTCTGGCTGTAATTCGGAATAAATGATTGTCCAAGAAAACTGGAAAATTTGACGAGGATCGTCTTTGACTTAATAAGTTTGTTTAATTATTCAAACGTCGTACAATCTGGATGCATGTGTATTTTTAAATCGTATGATTCGAAAGGGAAGTGATTATATTAGTTTGGTAACTGGTTTCTGGTTAGTTGTTCCAATTACCGACGTTGCATCGCTACGTTCGATCTGAAACGCGATGCCGGAGCAAAGAAACAAAAGGTATTAACGAAACAACGATACGTGAGATCGGCCGACTAGTCGTCTAATTATTTCACCAATTCTAGTTTCGCCGAGTTTTGATTACAAATTGTCCTTTCACGATCGTGTTTTGCAATTATCGAGGAAACGTCTCTCTTCGTTTCTGAGATTCTGAATCAATATTCGGAACGTATCGATATATAAAAAAAAAAAAAACGTCGTTAGATTTATGCGCGTAAGTAAATGATCGTTATTAAATTTATCACGTGACGTTTTCAAGGATTGAAGCAATTTTTCAATCAATTTTCTGTAATTTCTTCTTTCTTTTAAATCTGAGATACTATTATATATTTTTCTGGAATACTTTATTAATTAATACCACAAAGATATTAAATAACCCGAAAATTGAAGAATCTTGAGAGTAACCTGATCCAAATATGACCTAAAATCTAAACTATTGCGGTTATTCGCGATTCATTAAGACCAGTTGAAGAGCAAGAATAAATTTAAAGGCACATGTTCCTTCACATTCGTTTATTAATTTCATTCATTTATTACATTTTCTTTCTACAAGCTTACAATTACCGACTCAGTTTATACGATATAGACAATATTAAATTTTTGGATAAAAATAACCAAATATGTGAATTATTTAATAAACATATATATAATTACAGCTATCCGCAATAAAATATTTTTTTATACACACAAGGCAATACATTTACCATATATTTACAAAACATAACAATATATTTAATAATATATTTACAAATTTATTACCTACAACATTATATATATATATATAGACAATATTAAATTTTTGGATAAAAATAACCAAAATATCGTAAATTTAATTGATCATCAATTTGATATTTAATAAACATATATGTAATTACAACTATCCGCAATAAAATATTTTTTTATACACACAAGGCAATACATTTACCATATATTTACAAAACATAACAATATATTTAATAATATATTTACAAATTTATTATCTACAACATTATATATATAGACAATATTAAATTTTCGGCTAAAAATAACCAAAATACCGTAAATTTAATTGACCATCAATTTGTTATTTAATAAACATATATGTAATTACAACTATCCGCAACAAAATATTTTTTTACACACACGAGGTAATACATTTACCATATATTTACAAATCTATTACTTACAATATTATAATATATATAGACATATATATATATATATATATATATATATATATATATATATATATTAAATTTTTTGATAAAAATTATACTTGCAAATTAGTAAATTCTCGATCATTCGTCCCTAACGAAATTCGCCAATTGTCACAATCAATCGTGTACACGACGCGATTGTTGTAAAATTACGAGACGCTCCCTCTGTTGACGATGCAGACTTGAGAAATTTCGGATTTGTTCGACTAGCCTGATTTTCACGAGTAGAAAAAGGTAAGAGAGCGTGTACGTGTAATTAGCAAGCAATCGACATTTTTTGTTGGTCATCTCAGACGAGCGGGAGGGGCGAGGAGGAGGAGGGGGAGGGGGAGGGAGCAAAGGGCTGTTGAACCGCGAAGAAGGGCCACTTATATAAAGCGTAGCGATGATATATAAGGGATTTGTCTCCGTGGCAGCGTCATACGTCATGTCGCAAATATTAACTCTGATACAGGCCATTCATTCACTTAATTACAAACAGCCGTGATTTAAGGGATGCCGTGCGGCAGGGGGTCCAAGCACCGGCCACGTTTCAGTAGGTGTCCGAGGTGTAGCTGATACGGTGTAGCTTTCTTTACGATCCCTCATTTACACAACAGGACCTGCAGCCACTTGGCCAAACTTTATTCTCTTCGTCCTCGTCTTTTCTCTCGTGCTTGCTCTCTCCCCCTTCCCCTTTCTTTCACTCTGTGTCGCTTCTGCCGGACAACAATCGTGCAGGACCTCGACTCTGCCGAAGAGACCGTATCGATCTCTATGCTCGAGAACGTTTTTAGGAACGAGTTAGATTAGGAGATTTGAATGGTAGTTAACGAATTTCAGTACTCGAGCGTGTGCACCTGCGATTGTGCGCGCATTTATTGCAAATATCGATTTGCGGAAATTTAAATTTAAATACACAATTGTCGGGCGAGCAAAAATGAATATATTATAAGATGTTCAGATTTGAAGTTACGCAGTTCAGCTCCGTTTCGAAGATGTGAATTAGTCGGAATATTAAAGGAACATTCAACGTTAATATCTGACTGTCAGTCCTAATAATCGTATTGTTAATGTCCATTATTGATACAGTTATTAATCATATTACGTTGCCATGGTAGATATCACATTCGTGTCTGTTATAATTATTATTATCACTGGAATTTTAGAAGAGTGAAATCGAGGATTAAAAGATCGTTAGATTTAATGTAAATGTGTAACGATTATGTTACATTATTCAATCATAAATATTAAGGATAGCTAAGTAAAATTAATACCAAAATTTTATATTCAAGATCATTGAAACATTTGACGTAAATGGACATTTACTGTTATCTAATTATCACTCTAACAGCTGTTGTCGTAAATGTCAGAAACATTCAAGATACACATCTAAATATATCCATCTTGCACTTACAATTAGAACAACAGATATCACACTAACATCACGTTGTAATCATTATTAATTACTGGAATCTCTAAATATCCATTCACAGCAACCAAACGTCACTCTATCTTTATTAATTTAACGTTGTCACATTTCACGAATTTTCGTCAGAGGTATTAAACGGAACAATGGAACACACAAGCTTTTGTTTTACGTCTCGACAGAAAGTTATGCGTGGAATTTCCATCAGAGATATCAAGCGTGACGATGAAGTGCAATGGAACCAAAAAAAAAAAAAAAAAAATCATTCCAATCTTCGAAGATACACTTTTATTTTCGGTCTCGACAAGGATTAACGAATGAATCATAGTCGATTGTTATTACAACAGAAATTACGAATTAGTCGTTTCGGGTGTAGCGTTAAGGAAACGAGGAAAAATCGTCGGATCTCGAAGGAGAATGAAAGAGCGCCTCTTCCGGAGAACACACCGTGTTTTCCTTGCTCGTTCTCTGCCGATCTACCGATTTCCCGACCCCCCCCCCCCTCCCCCGCGGATTTTCGCGCACACGCTTCATATCAAAGAGGACAGGAGAGCCGGGAGAGCCGGGAGAGCCGGGAGAGCCGCGACAAAGTGAGGGAGGGAGACCCTCGCGTAGCAGCGTAGCCGTAGTTTTGGGAAAAACCCAGCCAGGGATGGTAATCTTTCCTTTGGCCGATGTGCAGGATCACGCGTCACCGCGTCCGCGTCTCTCCCGACCTTTCATATAGACATTCCTTTCACCCTCGTCGGCCTCTCCTTATTCTTCCAACAACGTCCACCGACTTCTGTCTTGTTCGGACTCTCCGCCTCCTCTCTTTTCCCGCAGTTGCTGAGTTTTACTCGATCTTTTTAACGATTTTATCCGCAGACGGATGTTTGACAGATTTTGGGGGATTTCTTTTATTTATTTCTTTTTTTTTTTTTTTTCGAGATCCTGCAGAACAATTGGGCTCGGACCGAGTTTTTTTAACTGCAGTAAAAACGAGTGGCGATCGTTTTATTCGTTGTATTATAGCTCGTTGTATGTCGAAATGTACGAAATGTAAAGTACCAAAAGGTACATGGATATCTACATTATAATTTTATGATAGTAACTGGACTGTGGATTTTTGTACGTTCGTAGAAATCTTTTAAATCCAAAATTTGGAAATATATCACTTTGTGTGTATTTGCGGAAAATTGCAAGAATGCACATAATAGGAACAAATGTATAAAATATCCATGTAGAATATAGTATGTATAGTATGTACGTAATATCCATATATAAAGCATAGTGGATTTTTGTACGTTCGTAGAAATCTTTTAAATCCAAAATTTGAAAATCACTTGTGTGTATTTACACAAAATTTTAAAAATGGAAAATTATAAGAATGCACATAATAGGAATGTATAAAATATCCATGTAAGATATAGTATGTATAGTATGTATGAAATATCCATACATAAAGCATAGTGGATTTTTGTACGTTCGTAGAAATCTTTCAAGTGCAAAATTTGGAAATATACTACTTTGTATGTACTTGTAGAAAATTATAAGAATGCACATAACACGAACGAATGTATAAAATCTCCATATAAACTACAAATCCACACGTAAAGTACAGTACTTCAAAGAATTTACAAATTTTAAAATTGCAAAGTTGCACAATATGCAGAAAAGAATACGAAAAGAGTATATATAAAATATTCAAAGTGCAGTGCTTTTAACGTATTTGAAGAGGAAATTTTTAATCTACGCAAAATTGCACAGAATAAACCAAACATCCAAAGATCCAAGTGCTTCTTATGACATGTGCTTGGTTTATAAAATAATTTTCCACGCAAGTCCCAACGACATTCACGAAGATATTAAGTTAAATAAGCGAAACAGTAGTATTATTCTTCAAACGACGATCAATGTCTTGCACGAGCGTTTCATCTCTCCCCGTGACAAGATTTTACGCCATAATTCGAAAGCTAACCCCTTGTCAACTACGTATCAACCCCCTTGACGTTTCCCTCGTCCCGTTCTTCTTTATCTCTCGCAAATTTAGTTTCCGTTGCTTTCTCACGTCCTCCGTCGTAAAGAAGTATTCCGTTTCTCGCGTGACACGCACGCTCTCGTATTCTCCGAGACACGCGCATAAATTGAAGGAAATACGCGAGGGATCTTCTAATTCGCTTTTACAGCCTCTGACAATCTGGGGGTGTCTCGTTGCTGATAAAAAAAAAGAAAAGGAAAGGTAAAACGTCGCTTGGCGATTTGTGCACAAGACAATCGTGTTCGCCAACATTTGCCAACACATTCGCAAATGACTTCAAACGTTCAACCCTTTGCGCACCCTCTGTGTCATGCTAAGAAAAGTACCACACTTTAAAAGATCCTAGAAATTAAATCTTGTTGTAATAATAATAAATAAAATACACATAAAACGTTGAATTCTACCGCTGTGAATTATTACTTTGATTTCATTTACCTAAAAATAAATAAATACAAGTTTACAGCCAACAACATAAATCGAGTGCAAGAAATAAAGAAATACGAGTTCTTCAACGTTGTCGATACTAACTCACACGTGTTAGTCACGCAAATTCCGAGTCACCTTTCTCTCAGTCTTCGACTGACTGTAGTAACTCTGGTGAAACTATTTGCACCCCAACTTAACTCTCGCAAATAAGTTTCTACGAGATTGAAATGGAACTGGAAATTGAAACACACATCACGTTGCATTCATTGCTCTTTTCCATACGGATTGAAAATTGTTTTCATAACGACAGATTTTTTTTTTTTTTACTCGATACAAAATTCCTTTTAATTTGTAATTTCGTCGACAAGTTGTTTCCATATCGTTAGTACGATAATTATTACCATACTTGGACGATATTCGAGAACTTCTCACTGTTAAACGGCGCAGCATAAGTTGGCTCGTTATGGATATAGGGGTCCACCGAGATTCTCGATTGCTCGGCATGCACGAGCTTTCGTAAGTACAGACTTCCTGAAAGGATCTTACCCAAGGACAAGCGCCCTTTCATGCATACCGAATTCACCGTTATCTGCCGTGCGTTGCCTCACGAGAGAGAAACGGAAAACCCTCTGGCGTTTGCCCTTCTCCTCTTCACAAATTTCTTTTCCCAATCCTCAGGATTAAACGTTTAGATTTAATATTGAGTTCTCTTCCGCAACCGAACATTAAGATACATCTCTCAACAACTTTATGCAACATTTACATAGTAATCAATGACACGTGTATTACTCTGTACAAATTAAAAAAAAAAAAAAAAAGGATAAGTCGAGCGGTTGTCTGTGAATGTTTCCAAAGACAACTTGTCATTCATTTTACGGAAAATTCACGACCAACAAATAACATCGTGGAATAAAACAATCCCGAAGAGATGAAAGAATCCCGAAACCGACAAACCAGTCAGTGTTGGCGAACAAAGCGGATTTCGAAAGTTTTCCGAATTCCGATTGCAGATTTTCGAAAATTTTTCAAAACAAAGCTTGTTGACATCAAAAAAATGTAAATAAGCATTGGGAACCAAAATAAACAATCAAAAAATATAAATAAACATTGGAAACCAAAATAAACAGACCAATGTTTGCAAACAAAACAAAATTTCAAAGTTTGCGAAATTCCGATTGCAAGTACACTTACCTGTACTTACCCCTAAATTGAAATATTTCAGTTGCTGTGGTTTATTAAGTGATCTATTATGCGATGAAATCATCTACAAAACGTGGAAAATTCATACTGAGCCAGTATGGGTAAGTATGGGTAAGTACTCATATGTTAACTTAGTTCTAAGTGAATTATTATCATTTCTAACACCTGTGGATAATTCGTGGATGCAAGGTAAGTATAGGTAAGTATAGGTAAGTATTTGCACTCCGAATTTCGAAAACTTTCAAATTTTGCTTTGTTTGCAATACCTCCTCGAATCTTCTGTTCTCCTGTGCCAAATACTCAAAGTTCATCAAGCGATACCTACTCGCTTACAGAATATTCGCGCTTGAAAATTTTTTGAATATTTGAAGTATCAGGAGCACAGCTGTCTCTAGGATTCTGTCGTGCCACCTCCTCGAATATCATGTTCTCCTGATACAAATTCTAAAATTTCATC
>NW_025110471.1:188967-201182 GCF_011392965.1 Frieseomelitta varia | reverse complement strand
TCATGTTCTCCTGATACAAATTCTAAAATTTCATCGAGCGATACCTTCTCGCTTACAGAATATTCGCGCTTAAAAATTTTTTGAATATTTGAATTATCAGGAGCACAGCTGTCTCCAGGATTCTGTCGTGCCACCTCCTCGAATATCATGTTCTCCTGATACAAATTCTAAAATTTCATCAAGCGATACCTACTCGCTTGCAGAATATTCGCGCTTAAAAATTTTTTGAATATTTGAAGTATTAGGAGCACAGCTGTCTCTAGAAATCTGGCGTGCCACCTCCTCGAATCTCATATTCTCCTGATACAAATTCTAAAATTTCATGAAGTAATACGTACCTATACTTACCTTGTATCTATGAATTATCCAGAAGCGTTAGAAATGATTTCAATAATTCACTTAAAACTAAGTTAGCATACAAATACTTACCTATACTTACCTAGTGTCCATGAATTATCCAGAAGTGTTAGAAATGATTTCAATAATTCACTTACAACTAAGTTAACATACAAATACTTACCTATACTTACCCTGTATCCATGAATTATCCACAAGTGTTAGAAGTGATAATAATTCACTTAGAACTAAGTTAACATATATATACTTACCTATACTTACCCAGTATCCATGAGTTATCCACAAGTGTTAGAAGTGATATTAATTCACTTAGAACTAAGTTAGCATACAAATACGTACCTATACTTACCCAGTATGAACTGTCCACATGTGTTGTAGACGGTTTCATTGTTTGAAAGAAAAACTGTTAATATCGTGCTTGGTAACAGGAGTATTGCAAAGTGAAACTGCTGTTTGCCAGTGTGCCAAATCGTGCGTCAATTTGAGCATTTAGAGAGGCAAGTATTCTAGCGCTACCCCTATCGACACAGTGAGGTTCTTCGGAAATTTAGCACCACGCAGCTTACCGATCACTGAAATCAGAATTGTAGATTAAGGTATGGTTGCAGAATAATTATTTAAAATTGTTCTGCTATATTTTGGTCGATGTGGACAAGACATAAGTTTGATTGATAATGAGCCTCGTTACCACTCAAGGTTGATCATATGTTTCAGTCGTCATTGAACCAGAACAGTTGATAATTGTTTTTCAAACTTCTAAAATTTGGTCGATGTGCACACGACGGAAGTTTAATTCTTATTGATTCTCCGTACCGCTTATGGTTAATATATATCTCGGTCGTCAGTGATTCGGAACAGTTGAAAATTTTTTTCAAACGTCTAAAATTTGGTCGATGTACTACAAGAGTTCAATTCGTAATGACGTCTTGTCTCCGTATCGATCGACATTATTCTTATTTTTCGGTCGTTAGTGATGCGATACAAATAATGAAAATTTCTTAGAAATATATTAGTGACTCGATTACTATAAAATCATTAATTGATAATTTTAAATAGTACTTGGAAATGTTGAAGAAGAATATTTATTATTTAACTGTTACGAATAAATTATTAGAAATGTTGGATAATGTTGGATAATGTTTAAATAATTAGAATATTCCGAAATATTACTTCAAAATTTACTTACAAAAATTTGCGTCGATGCCTACGCAGCGAAAGTTCGATTTGTACTGAGCTCTTATTTCCGTACCGATCGAATATACCCGACCGCGTTAATCGATCGACGAGAAACAGTTTATTAAAATTTCGTGGAAACTTATTAGAAACTCGCTACAAGTGATCAACTGAAAATTTTAAGTAATTGGAAATGTTATTAAAGAGAATTTATTGTTTAGCTGTTACAGATAAATTATTAGAAATGTTGGATAATGTTTAAAAAATGTTATAGAATGTTATGGAAGAGAATTTCTTGTTTAATTCTTACGAATAAATTATTAGAAATGTTGGATAATGTTTAAATAATTAGAATATTCGGAAATATCATGTGAAAATTTACTTGCTAAATTTGCGTCGATGTGTACGCAGCGAAAGTTCGATTTATACTGAGCTCTTATTTCCGTGTCGATCGAAATATATACCTAACCGCGTTAATCGATCGACGGGAAACAGTTTATTAAGATTTCGTGGAAACTTATTAGAGGCTCGATCGCTACTAAATGATCAACTGAAAATTTTAAATAGAAGAGAATTTATTGTTTAATTGTTACAAATAAATTATTAGAAATATTAGATAATATTTAAACAATTAGAATATTCAGAAATATTATTTAAAAACTCAATCCTAAATTTTGATTGATGTGCACACGACGGAAGTTCAATTGGTAATGAGCCTCAGTACCGTTCATAGTTAATGTATATTTCGGTCGTCAGTGTTTCAGAACAATTGATAATTTCTTCCAAGCTTCTAAAATTTGGTCGATGTGTACACGAGAAAAGTGCACGAAATTTCAAAGTTTTATATATATATATATATATATATATAAATATATATTTCAATTTATGTAGTTTATTAAATGATCTATTACACAATGAAATCATCTACAACACGTGTGGACAGTACATACATGGGTAAGTATGGGTAAGTATTTGTATGTTAACTTAGTTCTAAGTGAATTATTATCATTTCTAACACTTGTGGATAATTCGTGGATGCAAGGTAAGTATAGGTAAGTACATTTGCACTCGGAATTTCGAGAACATTGAAATTTCGCTTTTCGTTTGCAAACACTGGTCTGTCTATTTTGGTTCCCAATGTTTATTTACATTTTTTCGACGTAAATCATGTTTCTTACGAAAAATTTTTCAAGTTGCACGTTTATTTTGTTGGACAAACTGGATGGCGTGGATTGGAATGTGGAAAACGAATTGACAGATGTGGAAATTAGTAATAAAGGGTGTGTAAAACGGTCCTGGATCTATCGAAGTATGGAATGTGTAAGGTGAAAATACGATGTGAAGTACGAAGAAGAACGTATAGATTATCAGGATGTGAAATGTGAGAAACATCGGACTCGGAATGTGAAGGACGAGATATAAAGTGCAGAAGAAACAAAGGACATGTGGACAATGTGTGAAATGTAAAAAATGTTACTCGTGTTGCTGAAAATATCTTATACTACCCAACTAACGTCAAAGATATATTCCTGGTATATAACTGGAATTTTCAAATGTAGTCACGCAGTCTGTAATCTAGAGAATGATGTGTGAAATGTCGAGATCGAGTGCAGAGATTGGATATGAAGAGGCAAACGCGAGCACGAGCTGCGTAAAGTTGGAAACGGGTCGTATCACGAGATACGAAAAAGTGGAATTCAGAACGATGAAAATTCAAGTGCTGCGAAACGAGACACCAATATGTAGAATCTGAAATGTGAGATACATCAGCCATTGTAGAGAGCCAATTTATGGCTTTCATTAACAGGTCGCTAAGAAGCAGCTGTAAATAATAATCGAGCACATTGTTACGTGGTTTCTTCGTTCGAGTCACCCCTTTCGCACGTTCGGCTCGTCCGTGGTTTCCATCTGTATTGAGATAATTAAGCGGTCGATTAAGATCGGGACAGGTGCGCCGTGAAACGAAAAGGCGTTAATAATCGATCGAGTCGGCGCGATCGTCGTTCTTACTACTTCGCGTATGTACCGCGGTCCCCCATTACTCCTCGCGGTAGAAACAGACACAAACGGCTATTCTAATATATCACTGGCCGTACGAACATCGTCAGGATTGCGATCCCTCTCTGCTTTGCTCGCCGATACCTATCGACGATAATTATCGTTATCCTTCGTGTCGGAGGTACTCTTATGCTCCGTCTTCTGTTTCGTCGGACTCTTTGAAATTTACGACCTTTCGTGTCCGGATCCGCTCGGAATCGTGCCATAAATTAGGAATTAAACGCGTGTATCGTGCGAGGTGACGAATGAAAGTGCAGACGTACGTTCGAGTTTAATGTACTTATGTATGTTCTGTACGTAAAGCGGCGGGGGCGAGGAAATGGAAGAAAATGCGGCGGGGAGAAATCTGTGAAGAATACCTTCACTTTTATTATTCACTTAGATTTTTGTTACGTTGAACGTAAATTCTTGGACGAATGATCATTCGCGCGAATTTTTGTTTGTCAAACTCCTTATAGTGGCAAGTAAAGAGGATTAGTATTGGAGCAACTAGAAATAAAAGTGAAATGAAATATAATATGTTATTTATAATATAATATATATAATAATATAATGTATAAATATATAATAATAATATGATATAATGTATTAATTACAATATATAAAATATAAATAATTACAATATACACTATGTTATATCATATTTATAAATATTACAATTACAATATGAAATGTATAATAATAATATAATGTATTAATTACAATATGTAAAATATAAATAATTACAATATACACTATGTTATATTTATAAATATTACAATTAGAATATATGAAATATATAATAATAATATAATGTATTAATTACAATATGTAAAATTATTTTGTACAAATAAAAATAAAATAAAATACAACAACGCAATACGATATAACGATAGAATTGTATCATAAAAGTGGCAAACGCGTGCCAAGTGAAGAAAAGAAGCAAAAATATAATTGATTTGATACATCATTGATTAAACGTTTGGTTAGTACTTTTGTAACAACCATAATTCATCCCTGACATATTTTCGTGCATATCTGAGACTTTACAAAACTTATATTTCTAAACCATTAGTCTCTTGCTCACGTATAACTTTAATAAAAAGATTCAACGATCCATAGGTCGCACATGATATTGAAAAACACTCGTCAAAGTAAATTGAAGTTAGGATACTGTGTCTAGTTTTGATTTAGTCGAAATCTTCGCTCCCTAACATTTGACTCTCACGCGAAATATCGTTAGTCAAGTTGAAATCAGTCATGACATCGTCGTTGATCATCGATCTCCGCACGAAAATCTCTGCCTGTTGGCTGAGAACTCGTCGTTGAAGAGTTCTCTCGACACACCCGGTACCCGGCGAGAAGTTAAGGAGACGAAAGATAGAAGGACCCGGCTTAAATTAGCGAATTTTATTGGCAAACGTCGAAATATATTTCTGGCGGGGCCGGCGCTAATACGGCGAGCGTTGATTGGCTCGAGAAAGAAACCAGTTCTTAAACATGTCAGGACGAATCATTCGCGGGCAATCATGCATCTTTCTCGCCGCGCCGTCGTCATTGAAACGTGAATTTTAAACGTCGTTGTTACCGTATGTGACAGAAGAGAGAAGAGATCGTTTAACGAGCCTGCTCCGCCGAGGTTTATGGCCCTCGTGACCAAATCTGACCGTTCGGCCATTTCTTCATTTTATTTTTCATTCGTTTATGGTTTTTTTCTCCCTTTTTCCTTCTCTCTCTCTCTCTCTTTCTCTCTCTCTCTTTTCTTTTTCGAAAATTTTGCAAGCTTGCTGGCTGTGTTAAACGGCAGGTGCGTACAATGTTCGACCGATTTTACGATCGCTGCGAATTTTTACATTAGAGACAGAGAGAATATTATGATATTTTTTAATTGGAGGACTGACGGTCTGATCTTTATTTTTGCATCGTCGTACCCTTCGCCCGTTGATTTTTATATAAAATTACGTTCCTTGGCCGATCGTCAATTTCAATTTTTTATCCCGATTAATTTATTCGCCGTAATTTAATTCTCGTTTCGTCAGTCGATTCATTTGCCAAGCAAATGAATTAAATTGAACAATAAGCAATGGGCAGATAAGTAACGTGAAATTTGAAGGATATTTCCCGACGATCGTCCTAGTTGATCTATAATATACACGATATACTATCGTTATCATTATTGACGTATTCCAGCACTGTCGTTCCCAAGAGCGTTCATTAAACAATTTTGCCTCAACCGAGAACATTGAGTTAAGAAACGATTTTTATGCCTTTGGAACTTGTACCATTAACTTTTATAGTTCGCAGTGTTATAATATTTAAATCTCCTTCTCTAGATGTTACAACGAGTCTACACAATTTACATATTTACGAACATTACACACACACACACACACACACATATGTATCTGTGTATATCAGCCATTAGACCGCGGATATTTATGCATTTTTAAAGAACTTGAAATTCTACAAACTGCGGCGTAACCTGCGTAAAAACGTAACGAACGGAGCATTTGCCTACATATCCAGATGCCTGGAAAAATCCACCGTCTAATAAATTCTACAATCGAGGTGATCGTGCAGCGCAGCTGTGTACGAAGCTTCCTCCACTTTCGAAGAAACGGATTCGAAACGAACGCGTCGGTATGCTGAAGATCTCCGGTGTATCTTTTATAGTTTGGCATCCAGCGGTGTGCTTGCTTTTTTTTTTCTTTTTTTTGTTATTTTTTTTTCTTTCTTCCGTACTTTTCTTCTTGCTTCTTATCGAGGCGAGTTTTCGAACCGAGACAACGCGGGTTACTGAACCAGCGTGTTATAACCTCTTGCGCCGGTAACTGATTGCGGACCATAACGAGCGACCAAACCGTACACAATAATTCGTCTTTTCAATTCATCGGCATATCACTGGATAGAAATTACCAAGGAGTAATAAACTTACTATTTGTTTCGCCTGGGTATATGCTTAAATATACTTGAAACTGAGAAAATATTGAAATTTTGGGGGGAAAAAATTCTCGACGTGCGTGGCACGTCATTCCAGCGCAAGAGGTTAACCACATTGCGCTGGCAGTTGATTGCGGACCGTAACGAGCGACCAAATATCCGTATACAATAATTCGTCTTCTTTTTCAATTCATCGCTACATCACTGGACAGAAATTACTGTGAAGTGATAAATTTATTATTTGTTTCGCCTGGGTATATACTTAAATATACTTGAAACTGAGAGAATATTGCAATTTTGGGGGAGAAAAATGCACGTCATTCCAGCGCAAGAGGTTAACCACATTGCGCTAGTAACTGATTGCGGACCATAACGAGCGACCAAACCGGATACAATAATTCGTCTTCTTTTTCAATTCATCTAATTACTATGAAGTGATAAATTTATTATTTGTTTCGCCTGGGTATATACTTAAATATACTTGAAACTGAGAAAATATTGCAATTTTGGGGGAGAAAAATGCACGTCATTCCAGCGCAAGAGGTTAACCACATTGCGCTGGCAATTGATTGCGGACCATAACGAGTGACCAAACTGTACACAATAATTCGTCTTCTTTTTCAACTCATCAGTACATCACTGGATAGAAATTACTACGAAGTGAAAAATTTATTATTTGTTTCGCTTGGGTTATACTTAAATATAGTTGAAACTGAGAAAATATTGCAATTTTGGGGGTAAAGATTCTCGACATGCGTGGCACGCGTCATTCCAGCGCAAGAGGTTAACCACTTGCGCTGGCAATTGATTGCGGACCAAACCATATACAATAATTCGTCTTCTTTTTCAATTCATCGGCATATCACTGGATAGAAATTACCAAAGAGTATAAAATTTACTATTTGTTTTGCCTGGGTTATGTTTCAACATACTTTTAAAACTGTGAAAATATTGCAATTTTGGACCAAAACATTCTTAAGTATATTTAAGTACGACCTAGACAAAACCAAATAATAAATTTATTACTTCTGAATAATTTCTATCCAGTGATATCGTGCGACGAATTATTGTTGCACGGTACTCGGTCGCTCGTTATGGTCCGCAGTCGGTTTCCAGCGCAAGTGGTTAAAAATCTTCCGCTTCTGGTAGAAAGTTCTTCGCCTCGATTAATCGATCCACTAAGACAAGTTCAACCGTCGTCAAAGATCAATCGTCGAACTATCGAAGACACGGACAATTTTTCGTACAAATTCTGTCCATTTGCCTGCGAAGAATCGCGAGCTTTTTTTTTTTTTTTTTTTTTAATAATAAATCGAATCGAACGAAAGAAAATTGCGGGAAAGTGAGTGCGAGAGTCAAGGGACAACGATGGTGAGGACGTAGAATCCGGGGAATAAGGGATGGGAGGTGGGTGCCCAGCCCATCGAGACAACAGTTGCGGTTAAATGCCTGAGGGAATCGGGTGATGGTGACGCCGCGGCGCGAAACCACCGACAACCCTTTCTGGCCAACGAGCTATATACCCCTGCCGATATATTTCACCGCATTCGTCGCCGACTTTGACCTCCAATCTTCTCTCCGCGGCGCGAGTATCCAGCGTGAAATTTACTTTTGCCGCTTTCGAACGTGTAATTTGACGAATTTCGCTCGAGTTTCTTTCTTTTTCTTCCTTTTTCATCGCTGATTTTAATTTTAATTTTTAATCCCTTTACGATTACACTCCGTGACCGTGACGACAGTGACGACGTTTTCTCAACACGCGCGAGAACATACGATTTTTGTCCGAATTTTTGAATGATTTGAATTTTGAATTTTTGAAAAATGAAACGGAGATTAAAAATTTGTTACTTGTTTGTAGAACAGTTTTAAAGATTCAGATTCCTAGAGAATATTGAAACATACTTCGTACAGTAATGATACTTACGTCACGCTGTGTACATAGTATTGTATTGTAAATTATAGAATTAAATCGATGGTTGACTGCATTTTATTGTTCTCTATTATTAAATTAGATTCTGTATTATAATATTATATTATATTTTCTTATAAATTATTCTATTACAATATTATATTATATTATATTATATTATTATTCTTATTATATTATTATATATATAATATTATATTATATTCTACTATAATATTGAAGTATGTATCTTATCCCCTTTATATGTTACATAAATATTACACTGAAACCGAAAGTAAAGCCAAAATCCAATAGCAAACTGTTGTAAATGCAAACTGCCTGTTTCCTACAAAAAAAAAAAAAAAAATTCATTCCAAGATTAACCAATTGAAATTGAAGAAATTAAAGATGAGACTCAACGAATTCCTGTCATCTTCACACGCTGAGAACAACAAACGTAACAAAAGCAAACTTTTAGAAAAATTGCACGTCACCTATAAATATCAATTAGACGATTTTAATAAAACACAACTCAACGATAGAAGTTCGCCACGGAAGAGCAAGTTAGAAAGGGAAAAAAGAGGGAGGCTGAATGGCACGTTGGATGAAAAGAGGGGAAGAGAGAGAGAGAGAGAGAGAGAGAGAAACTCAGTTATTTAATTAAAACCGGATTATACGTGGTAGGTAGGGGCCTATCCTACATCTGTAACCACCAACCTGGCACCATCGATATATACTAATTGCTCTATCCGGATTAAATGGCCGTAAATACTGCACGAGCTCCCAGCTAATTACCTGCAGCTTGTATTTCATCGGCACAGGAGCCGGGCGCCATCCTTCTTTCGTGAATCTTTCATGAGCCACGCTGCTTGAAACGCATTTGCGCGGGAAACTTGGCGCGGCTTCTTGTCATTTGAAAAAAAATGATAACCTGTTTAATGTACAGAGACGTTGGAGAGTAAACGTTGTTACGTTAATTTACGGGGGGATTTCTTTGATTCAATATCGACGTGCACGATTGCTGGATATTGATTAAAAATTAATTGAAATTTTGGAACGATCGAGATACGATGTTTTGGACAGAGAAGGTTTGGACAGATTTTACGAAGCGTTAAGTGTTTATTGAAAATTGTCGGTGGTCAACGATTGCTGACCTTTAGGAACAAGCTCATGTCGCCACTTGTTTTTAATTGTTTCCTATTTTTTTTCTGTTGTTCCGCTCCACGTGCTCACTTGCAATTCTTCTTCTGAGCAAACAAGTTGTAAAGGAAAAGTTCCAACAACTTGTAAAGTTCCACGTAAAGTCTCTCAATTAATATATAATTTCTCACCGTTCACTGGATACGCGTGTTTTTTCTACTAAACCAAATCACATCAGAAACGAACTTGAAGATGGAGAAAATTTGTTGATAGAAAAATAAATATTTATGGAAAAAAAAATATATATATATATTTTATATATAGAGAGAATGTGTAATTAGTCGAATTCCTTTATATATACATTCCTATATATACATTTTTTATTTTTATATATATATACATATATAATATATACATATATACATATATAATTTTTATATTAATACCTATATATACATATTTTATTAATTAATACCTATATATACATATTTTATTAATTAATACCTATATATACATATTATATTAATACCTATATATACATATTTTATTTTATTTTTATATTCCTATATATACATATTTTATTTTATTTTTATATTCCTATATATACATATTTTATTTCGTTGTATTTTTAATACAACTGAGAATTTTTGTAGAAAATTCAGTGAACATCGTAGATTATATTTTGTACCTTGTATGTTGCATTAGTGTATATTATTATTGTCAAGATGTTACGTTATAATATTTCATTTACTTATTACACTAAAAAGATTTTACCTAACTGAGATAAGTGATTCAGTTAAATTAATTCAACGACACCGTTATAAATATATATATATACATATATTATAAATCAACGTTGGAATAAATTTTCACGTCGATAAATTTTCACTTAGCATTTCTTTCGACGTAATCTGGTTTTATATTTCTCAGACGCTTAATTTATGTGCTGCACATTTGTTTTTTTGTTTCTTCAGCATGTAAACTTCTTCCTTTGATTTTCTCGTCGAAGTCACGTACGAGTTTTAGATTTTTCATCAGTTCACCAACGCGAATAAAATATAGCGTGTATAGAAACAGATAAAAGAAGAACTCTGAATTTAATTCCATAGTGTGTATTAAAATATTCCTACGAATAATTCTTGGAAAAGAATTTCTCGAGTTCTCAAGTGTACAAATAATCCTCCATTCAGATTGCGAATTTTTATTCGTTTGTAGAAAACTTCCAAATATATGTATATAAATTTGTTGCAGTTATTTTAGAAATTTTATAACTTTTATTTACCAAAAATCCTGCTCGTTTAATAGTCTATTCGCGAATTTTCTTCCAGAATTTGTGTGTCGTTGCGCCTAATGCGGAGCAGAGCGAGTGGCTTCGAGGATATTTTCGGTGGATTTGCTCTTTAATAAGAGCGCTCTCTCTCTCTCTCTCTCTCTCTCTCTTTTTCTCTCTCCACAGACGAGAGAATCTTTTTATTCCGCTCTTCTAGGCAGCCGTCTCTTTTAATTAAAGATACGCAACCACTCTATCTTCCGTAGTCGTTTTAAACTGTAAATGATAGCGCGGTTATGGTCACAGTCGCGGGAGATAGCCTCGCGACGAAGGGCGGCAGGCATTGTCGTTTTATCGAAACGAGGGGCAAAGGGCGAAAGCTGTTACCAAAGGGCAGAAAAGCGCCGCCAAGCATCCAAAAGAAACGGGATGAAAGAAGCCGGGAAGAAAAACTGAAGTAAATCCACTCTGATTTTGCTAAAATATCACGGTGCCCATTGAAAAACTAAAAGATTTGAAAAAGTCATAACTTGTTCATTTTCAATCTTTTCTATTTTCTTTCTTTCTTTTTTTTTTTTTTTTGTAGATTATAGAAAAAAATACCATTAATTATATTTCCAAATAAATTTCCATGTGTCTGTAAAAGTTATTTTTGTTTTATATCATTCAGTCTTTCAGTGACTATCCTATATATATATATATATATATATATATATGTTATTATAATTAAACTGGAGAAAAATTTGGAATTTTCGTATATAATATAAATTAAAGAATTGGTGCTTAATTTTTTCTTAATTTTTCCACAAATTTTAATTGGCTACACATTAATATGAAATACTAATGAATGATATGGAATTTAATTTACTTGGAGTACAAATAAGTATAAGTATAAAGTACAAGTATAAATATAAATATATATATATATATATATATATATAAACTTATAATATACACACTCATATATAGAATTTAATTCAATTAAAATACAAGCAAATTAAATTTCATATCATTTGATAGTATTACCTTCGTGATGAAAATGAAATGTAAAATATGACATCGCCAGTGATATTTTTCGATCACTTAAAGCTCGTACAAATCCTAATTTAAAATTCATGCATTCTAATTTGACAGACAATACGTGTACAGTGCATAATTATTTATACATGCGTACTGTTAAATGAAAAAAAGGAACAGAAAAATGGAAGGAAGCAGAAGCTGAGACTGAAAGAAAATGATTATTTTAGATGAACGATAAGGTCTTTCGCGGTTTAGCAATTGCGTTTCCCCTTTCCTTTCTTTTTTTTCTTTTTTTTTTTTTTTTCTTTTTTTTTCGTTTCGAATCGAGTCGCCACGCGTTCTCTGCCGCGTTATCTACCGTTGTTAATCCTT
>NW_025110471.1:178991-188539 GCF_011392965.1 Frieseomelitta varia | reverse complement strand
GGCATTTGCCAGTCTACGCCTCTTTCTCCACCTTCGGGCTCGCTCTCGCCGCTCTCCCCTTTTTTTTTTCTTTTTTTTTTTTTTCTCTTTTCCTTTTCACTCGAGACCCCAAGACACGCGAAAACGCCGGCGTTTCCGTTAATTATGTCAGCAGATGGAACTCTGTAAATGGAAATCGCATCCCCCCGACGATTTTCCACGGTTTTGATGATAACATCGATAAGATTATACGGCCGAAGGAACGAGTTTCTTACCGCTGCCTAAAGTAGCCTTTTAATTTCAAAGATTACGAAAGGGGTTTTCAGAACGAGCGCCGTTTTATCAGTTTTTATCCGATCGTTGAATCCGTTAATCGAGCAAAATTTGCTCGAGTTCTTCGTTTCTTTTGGACGTAATTCTTTTTTTTTTTTTTTTTTCCCCACTATGTGAGGAACACACATTTCATTCTTGATGAGCACGCCTCGTTGGCTCGTTAACCACAGAACGAGGAATTAATAAATTAAGTTGAATTGACATGTGAAGACATACTCGATAAATTGAATTAATGTTTGAATATCTGTCAAAAATATCTCCAGTTACAATTTTTATGTTAGAAATTGAACCTTCAGTTATCATTGTGATACAATTCCCCTGCGAGGCTATTTATTTATGAGGACTAAACAATTTTGTGTAAGAGAATTACTCTCTAAAATTACAACAAATTCAACTAATATTCAACCTTATTACTCTTCTCATTCGCTCAGCGTTCTCTAGAATTACAACAAATTCATTAATATTGCCTTGTTCTGCTTTCATTCTAAAATTCATTTTCTAAAATTAGAACAGATTCACCATTACCAACCGAAAACTATAAAATATCAATATTACCTTGCTCTTTTCTCACTCGCGTTACTATTTAAAATTATCAAAACCTCGCCCAATATTATTTTATTCTCTTCTCTCTAAAGTCACAACAAATTCACGAATATTACTTTATTCCCTTCTTGTTCATACTTATTGTCTAAAATTATTAAAAAAAATTTCACCGATGTTATTTTATTCTCTTCTCATTCGCCCAGCGTTCTGTAAAACTTAAAATTTAGAACTTTAGAAAGTTGGCAAATTAGAAGATTAGAATTCACTGATATTGACTTATTCTCTTCTCATTGAACAGCTAAAATTACAACCTGTGAATTACAAATTCGCCAATTATTGTATCACTCTCTTCTCATTCGCGTTTACTCTTTAATTCACCGATATTACTTTATTCTATTCTCACTCAACCAGCATTCTCCAAAAAAAATTTCACCGATATTATTTTATTCTCTTCTCATTCGCCCAGCGTTCTTTAAAACTTAAAATTTAGAACTTTAGAAAGTTGGCAAATTAGAAGATTAGAATTCACTGATATTGACTTATTCTCTTCTCATTGAACAGCTAAAATTACAACCTGTGAATTACAAATTCGCCAATTATTGCATCGCTCTCTTCTCATTCGCGTTTACTCTTTAATTCACCGATATTACTTTATTCTCTTCTCTTCTCAACCAGCATTCTCCAAAGTTTAGAACAAGTTCGTCAATATCGCTTTGTCCTCCTCCTACTTCTCTAAAATAACAAACAAAAATTCACTTCTTTAATTCATCGCGTTATTCACCAAAAAAAATCACGACAAACTTAAACGTTGCCCCGTGGATCGCGTTCACTTCTCGTTCGCTCGGACGAGACGCGATCCGGAATATCAGTCCCAGGCCAATAAGTAACAAACCGTGCCGATTTTCAAAGCCAATATCCTATCCTATCGATCCGACACGACGAGCAAGGGAGGTAGAAACGAAGAGAGAGAAAGGAGGGGGACGGTTGGTTTGGCCTCTCGCAATAATCGAAACGCCGTCGTCGCATTATGAAACGGCGGAACGAGGAAACGCACTCGCCGGTATTTTGCATCGCGATTATTTCCAATTGCCAGCGATCCGCAACGCCTATGAAGAAAGAAAAAAAAAAAAAGAGAATCGTTTCCAATGTAGCAATGGACGCTGTAGATCTGAAAAAAAAAAAAAAAAAAAAAAGAAAGAAAAAAGGAAAAGAGATGAAGGGACACAGAAGGTGTCTCTTTCAATAAAGAAAGGAAAACGGAATATCGAGTGGGGAGGGTTGGAGAGGAGAGGAGAGGTATTTCGAAGGAGGGCGCCGACATAAATTTCCACGGCGTTACCTAATTGAAAGAGCAGCGCCGGGGCACGAGGACGAGAACGAAGTTTCCGCGAGAGAAGCACCTCGACAACAGGGGAAACAGAGGAGAGAAGAACGATCATCGGGATTTCTCGGAGAGGGAGACGAAAGATCGTTGAGAAAGGGGGAGAAGTGGAGGAACCGTTTCGAGATAGGTTAAACGGTCGGAGAGTAGCCGGTTTGCTGTTCTCCAAATAAACGACCATCCGGAAGCGGAAAGGGCTCTCTGATGTCGATGTAACTTACGATTCTCGCGGCCCGAAATCCCTGCTGACTTACTCTTTCGTCGGTTTATGATCTCTGTGTGTGTGTGTGTGTGTTTGTATGTGTGTGTTTGGATGTTTGTAAAGACACGCGTTTTTAAATTCTTCTAAATGCTTCTAGTGTTCTTTTGTCAGCGAACGAGGGAGGAATTTATAACATTTTTAAACGATGCTTAATTTTACCATGAAACGTAATTTTAGCGTAGTCAAGTTGTGAGATGTAACACGAGTGACGTAGAAAGTTGTTTAATATCGTTTTCAAGAAGTTATTCGTACTTCGTGATCAATTTGTAATTTCCTCTCGGGATTTTTACAAATGACAATCATCGTTTGTAAACTGATAATTGATCATTTGCAGTTATAAACAATCGGCTTGTAATTTTCATTAGGCACTCTATAACTTTGTGTATACTTTTAGAAATTTAAATGATTTTTCGTAAAATCGTACAGCTCGTTGTTATATATTACGAAGCTTTTCTATCCATTTAATATTTCTAATAACGTTTCTAGTGGAAATTCTATGCTTCAGTATTCTAATAATATCAAACTTGAGGTATTTTTTAATTTTAAAAGAGTGTAAGTAGGTATTTTTTAATTTTAAAAGAGTGTAAGTAGTTTTCGAGACAAAATAATTTAATTTCTGTAAGATTGGTATTCGTTTTATAATATCATCTGGTTTTTTTATACTGTTTAAAATACACGGCTTGTCGATCATATTCACTTTACTTTAATTATTCTATAATATTTAGGAAATTAGGACAATATTCGATGAATAATAAAATTGCGCCACAAAGTGTGTTCTAATTCAAAAATCAGTCAAAACTAGATAATTACAAACAGTTGATTAAGTCGATTAAAAGATTTTTCTGAACGAATATTTATTACACCGGCGGATTCTGTTAAATGTTATCAAAATCGTACGTGTAATCGTCGTGGCAAATTATTTTTAACATTCATTACTCTATATACATACAATTTTATCATCCGATAATACTCCATCGAATTTCCATTGCGTCCTTTATTGAATATTCAACACGTACTATCGATTTTTGGTTAACGTAGAAATTTGAGGTATACCATAAAATCGACTAAAGAATTCTTTTAGCTATCGAGTAATTATTTTCCACACTTAAATCCACAGTTAAATCTCAACAAAAACAAAACGGATAAATTTACGCGCGTTTGCCAGCAAGCACGAGCAGGCAAATGACACTCGGTGCTATGAAAATACATTTCGTTACAATTTATGCTAACTGTGGAAGGTACGTAACAGGTGTAACTACTCGGCAGAGTTTATTTGACTTCCACAGCTGGAATCTTCTTTGTAAACTAACATTTTTCAGTCTTACAATTCTTTTGGAATTCAGCTGGATGGACATTTCTTTCGAACAACGAATATAATTATACATATATATAAACGAACAATACTCGAAATTGTGCTTGTGTTATTAGATCGTACGATGTTCAGGCTTTTGGTAAAAAATCGTCGTTTCGATTTACCAAATGCGAAAGAAAAAGAAATTCCTTTGTAATTTAAATTCGACAATTTTATATTTTTAATATATTTAAATTAATATATTATTAATACAATATATTTAAATTAATATTAAAATTCATATTCCACGTGAAATTTCGATCGTTGTACTATTGCTACAGACTATTATTGCGACTATTGCGACATAACAGGTGGTCAACATTGTGTCTCAGGTAAGAAGAAATTTCCGTCGGACCCGTCCTGTTGCCCGGCGTGCGGCGTGACCGTGAGGCCACAGGAATTGGAGCAACATTTCGCTCAGGAGCTCGACCGACTCTACAAGATATCCTCGGCGTCGTCTCGATCGCGGGCGCCGAGATCCAGCCTGCCCCCCGGCCACCCTCAGGATCATCCCCATGGACCGATGCTTCACGGGCCGTCGGCCGCTGACGGGACGCCTCACGGAAGATGGGAGACGTACAAAAGGATCAAGGCCAACAGACAGGTGAGACAAATATTCAGTTACGATCGATTTTACAGTGTCGAGATCAAATTCGACTGTTATTATAAATACGAAAGAAGGGGAGATGCTTTTTATATTTATTTCATCTTTCGCTTTATGGGCGGTCGATTCCTGAACTGGATGAATGGAGTTTATGAGGTTTATTTTTTTTTTTTTTTTTTTATTCACGCTATGATAAATTTCTGTTGGTTGCTCTAGTTTATTTTTTTAACGATAAATTTCTGTTGGCGTAAATTTGTATCATCGGTGTATCAGCGATTTTATTATTAAAAGATCAATAATTTTTAAATGACAGTCATTTACTTCTCGTAGTTTTAGGTATTGGGTATAATAATTTTTCAAGTATCCAACTAACGTTCCCATGTCTTTATATTGCTTTTGTGTATTGGATTCTTTAGAATAGTCACTGCTATGTCTGACACGGCACTGTATAATTACTGACAAAATTTGAGAATCACGATAAATACTGGCTAGCAATAAATAGATCAAATCTCGTAGGAATTAGATCGCGAAATTTAAAACTTGAAAAATACTCGAATTTTCAAAGTACAAATCACGGCGCAAGTATCGTTGTATAATATTTACAAATGAAACAAATGAAAAATCCACAGTCTGACAAATCACCTCGATTAATCACTTGCCCTGGGCAGCTACGGACTGCGGACCGTAACGAGTGACCAAACCAAGTGCACATTAAATTCGTCGCTTTCTTTCTCTTTTGAACTCGTCGGTACGATATCACCAAATAAAAATTATTGACAAGTAGTAAATTTATTGTTTGCTTTGCCTATTGGTTACAACTTAAATGTAATACTTAAAACGGAGAGAAAATATTGCAAATGTCGGGACAAAAATTTCCCGACAAGAGCAAGAGAGGTAACGCGTAATTAAATTGGAATGTGTGGCGTGCGCAGGCTAGAATTCGCGTGAAGAACCGGAAACGAAAAGCAGACGAGCCTTCCTGCCCGGTTTGCAGCGAGAGGCTGTCCGGCACGCCGGAGGAATTGAATCAACACGTCGAAAGATGCTTGAACAAACACAATAATGGAAACCCTGCTGGTCCGAATAATCTGGACGAGGAGGAGGTGGACGTCGAGGGCGATGCTGAGACTTTCGAGGAGTACGAGTGGGCTGGACAAAGAAGAGTGCGAGCAACGTCCATGCTTGTCGGTGGATTTTCCGGTAAATTCATAAGCGTGTTTCTTTATTCATTATAGTACAGACGTTCGTGTTTTTCTCTAATTTTTATTTGGTTTTTGAGGGTGACCGATGGTTTATAAAATTCCTTTGATCGAGCACCTTGCACTTGATGATTAGTCGACAACTTGATACGAATTTTTTAAAAAACTATACTACGTATGTTCGTTTGATTTTCTCTTGTATTTTGTATTATAATTATTATTGCGTGTTAAATTATAATATTATTCTATATTTGTTGCAATTATTATTGTGTTGTCAACTGAATATCAAGTTCTACTAATTTCTTCCTCCGTTAATAAAATTAAAGTCCACTGTTAAATTAACGCACTCTTCTGGTTGAAATGTCGCAACACCCGTTTTCCTCTTCTAACGTGAACACGCGAACCATTCCTCGTCGAATGTTAAAAAATTAACACACTATCAAACAACACTGACTGACGTCAATTTTCTCTACTTTTTCAAAACTCTCTGTTGAAATAAATATCATCGTCAAATGGCGGATTTTTATGCACTTCTAGGAAATTCTAGAAAGCTACGCAAAAGTATACAAAGTATTCGTTTGATTCGAAATGTTCAAACTTGTAAACGTCAATGTTAAAAAATTTTCTATTTTTCTAAAAATTTGCGTTCCTGAAAATCCACGGTCCGGATGATCATGAACCTAACGTTGGCATCGGTTACCTGGTATTTAACCCTTTGAACGGGGCTGACCCTAACCGTTTTAACACTGAACGGGACACCGCGCCGCGAAGTGTGCACATTGCACGTCGGTAAACTGGTTTTCGACGTACTTCTTTCAGTTTTACATAACGATAATATTCGGAGACTTCGAAATTATTCTAAATAATAATACAATTTAATTCAAAAAGTTTTCAGTAATTTAATTAATTCAGAATGATAAATTTTAAACGGGTACACACAGGTCATCGCGTGGTTGCCGGACATATCCGGCGCTCGTACGTGACGAAAGGGTTGAACGCGGTTGAGTTGAGTCGCGTTGAGTTTCTATGAGAAAACGAGAAAAAACAGAGGAAAAAAAAAAGTCTCTCGGTCTGTTTCGTAGCCGCAGGTTTGGCGACGTCGTCGAGCAGTCGTTCAGCCGGCGGGAACGGTGGACCGAATCAACAGGAGGAGGAGGACGTGGACCTGGTGGTCGACGGCGACGACGCCGCGGAATTCGGACCGGCACAGTACTCCGAGGCGGACGTGGTCGCGCCACGCATCGACGGCACACCGAGAGAGCAGAAGGAGAGAGACGCTCTCCGAGAGGCGGTGATATCGCCCAACGCGCCCAACACGCCGCACACGCCGGAGCAGCAAGTCGGTCAAGGCCTCGTCGAGGTGAAGCCCGAGCCGGGAACGGGGACTCCTCTTGGCCATAACGAGCAGGACGAGAACGTCTCGGCGTCCCCGAGGAGGGACGGCGACACGCCGGTGATCGAGGCTCTTCGAGGGAGAATCCGGGAGCTGGAGGCGGAAATGCGCGGGCAACCGTTCAAGTGTCTCATCTGTATGGTAAGTGTAATGCTCTCCGCTGTCAATTGTCGGACAGCGAATTAATTTAATTAAATAACGCGTTTTTTTTTTTTTTTTTTTTTTTTCCTTGCTAAAGAACGTTCGACACTTTTCAGCTAGATTCACTTTGAGTTTGTATTTTTTTTTTTTTTTTTCAATTCTATTAGATTAATTAGACTTTTGTTAGACTAAAAATAAGCGAGAATAAACAGACTTTTATTAGAATAAAGATAAATTGGGACAATAAGACTTTTATTAAAATAAAAATAAATTTGGATGATCAGACTTTTATTATAATAAAAATAAATTGGAATGATTAAACATTTATTAGAATAAAAATAAATTTGTATAATCAGACTTTTATTATAATAAAAATAAATTGGAATGATTAGACTTTTATTAGAATAAAAATAAATTGGGATAATCAGACTTTTATTAGAATAAAAATAAATTGGAATAATTAGACTTTTTAATAATTAAATTTATACATTAAAGGACGTTTCAGACGTTTGAATTGTTTTGGCGTGCAATAGTTGCGAAGGGGGAATTTCCTTTGTGGAAACAAAATTTTTATGTCGGATCTTTTTAATTAGAGTTGTTCTGATTCGTATATGTTATCGCGACGATATATAAATTTCTTTCATTTCCCCCATAAGAAAGTAAACTTTCGCGTTAGAAGGAAAATTTAAGACTTGCCTTCTGTTTTTTACGTTTCATACTTCGAAAGGGAGTATTACATTTATTTAACAATTGTATAATTTTATTATTCTCCTTGGAGATCAATTTTCGTTACTGTTGATATTGCCATTATTATTATACATTATTATTAATATATTTATCACACGTTTGTTATACTTCTTTCTGCCTCACTTTTTGAAAACATTATTCTTCTTCTTCTTTTGTTATTTAATTATTCTGTTTCTCGGATTTTTCCACGTTTCCACGTTTTCAGCAATTATTATATAAATGATAAAAGCGGTGAATATGAACTTTGTTGCCTGCTAATTAAAGGAAATATTTGATTTTCTTTTTTTGCGCGCGTGTGTCTTTAGGAGCAGTATAAAAAGCCTGTGACTTCCGTTTGCTGCTGGCACGTTCATTGCGAACAATGCTGGTTGCACACATTGGTGAGTTACGAGTATTTTGCTAAATTAATATTTATAATACATCCGTGTGTATCCTGTTCTTTTCTTCGTCGTCGTGCGAAACGTAATGTCGAGGAATTCCTGCCAGTTTAATTAAAGTAATTTATCAAAATTATTTTACTACCAAGTACCATTTCCAAAATTTCAATTAGCACATTGGCGCTATATGACGAACACTATAAATCGAAAAGAGAAACAATTGATCGATGGCCAATTAATATAATATCGGCAATTCTTTCTCTTGAAATTAAATTTCTATAATACAATTCACCGTTATCTCACGCAGTATGATTACATGATTTTAAATGGACCAGTTACTCAAGAAATTATCGACCCTCAAATCGAATGAAACCAATTAAAGAATGAGGAAAGGATATTTACCAGTTACTCAAGAAATTATCGACCCTCAAATCAAATGAAAACCAATTAAAGAATGAGGAAAGGATATTTCTATCGAGTACACTTTTCTTTATTTCTTATCTCTCATTTTTTTATTATCTCATTATAATATAGTAATAGACAAGCCTAGAATGAAACAACAGCTTGATAACAAAGAGAGTTGTTCAATAAATTCGTAAGCTGTTTGCAAAACAAAAACCCTTTAACTGTGATTTTGATTAATTCCTCGCCATTTTCGAGGATCGATAAATCCCTGCGTAACTTGCTCCAACTATAGTTATATAATTAAAAGAATAACAATAATCGGTACTTTTACCTACAACTCGATGCTTGCTCGAGTCAAGCAGAATCTTTCTGTCTTTTGAAAAAAAAAAAAAAAAAAAAAAAACGCACGTTCTTTTGAAAAATCACCTTTCCAGGGCGCGAAAAAGCTGTGCCCGCAGTGCAACATGATAACGTCGCCTTCGGATTTGCGACGTATCTACATGTGAAGGGGTTCGCGTGTGCCAAACAAGACGTCGTCGCGTTACTCGTAGAAAAAGAGAAACAAGAGAGAGAAAGAGAGAGAGAGAGAGAGAGAGAGGAGAAAAACAGAAACGTCGATCCTCGCGCGTTTTCAAAGTGTTTCCAATCCGTGTAAATATCTGTACATATTTATGCGTCACGTTAAATTAAACTCCCTTTAGACTTACCACGTACGGATATGCACTTAGTAGCGTTAGTAAATTAAGCCGTGCAAAAGGATCGCGCGTGAATTCACGTCTCGATCGAGCCGAGAGTCGATCACGTTTCATTTTTTTCTTTTTTTTTTTTTTTTT
>NW_025110471.1:176517-178981 GCF_011392965.1 Frieseomelitta varia | reverse complement strand
CATCATTGGTCCCCAATGAATGAATAGTAAGCTTCCGTTCATTTTTTTTTTTTTTTTTTTTTTTTTTGCGTTCGAACGAAGGAAATTAACATTCCCTCGTAGGTTAATTAAGTTGTACAATCGTTGTTAGAGAAATTACGTACGCTATCGTTAGTAACTACTTGGACACTTGGTGCCATTTCTCGTTTGGGAGATTGATATTTTCGACACGCGCGATGGAAGAACGTTGTCGTGGCTCGTTGAATTGCCGTAACTGTCAAAAGTAAATATCTGTCTGTGTGCCGTTTGAATTCCACGTTCATTCGTGTCGATAATTGATCTAATTGGAATTTATTTTACTTGGTTGAAATTCATTTACTTATACCGAATGTTAATTTACATTGCGAATATTAATTTCACTGAAAACATCGTCTCGCGAGAATCAATTCTTTCTATCGATAATTTCTAATTATACGTTCAAATCGGATCATAGCGTTTAATTCAGTTCCCTATTCCTGTCGTGTGTATTGCGTGTAATTTACATTTTCGAGGTCACGTAACTGACGGTCGTCTTTCAATTTTTAGTCACGTCGTCGACTATCGTCTTCCGAAGTGAACTCACAAGTGTATTTGTGTCCAAACATTTATAAACGATGGCGTTCGACGTACAAAAATCATAAACACGAACGCGTGTCACGTTCGTTTGTTTAATTCAATAGCGTTCATTTCGTAGCATCGAACGAAGCGTTCGAGATAATTGAAATAAATTGACGATCGATTCGAATTCGAAGACTATAACGCGCGTACCTGAAAAAAATTCTAGGTGTTACTTGGAACGACTAACGTCTACCTTAAAATCACCCATCTCCCCACCCCCACCCCTCACCCCCTTTTCTCGCCCGGATCTCGCCGTTTGTCTCTTAATCCTCTTCCGAAGAGAAGCAATGTATCTGTGTCTACGACTTCATCGAGTTCAATCTACAAAGACGAATATTATGTATGTGTAAAAGAAAAAAAACAAAAAAAAAAAAAAAGTATAATCGACAAACTACTTTGTTAACGACAAGCTATCACCAGTAGGATCTCCGTGAAAGGGAACGACAATTCGAGACAGCAAAGCGGGAAATTATTGGCGTTTGAAACGAGCAGAGCTTACGAACAATAGTGGAACGATAATGAATCAGTATTTTATTTTTGTTTTCTTTTTTTCGTCTGTTAACCCTTCAGCCACCATTTTTTGGTATTTTTCTTTTCTGGAAAACAATTTCATAGAAAGCGGACGCAGAGAAAGAGAAAGGGAATGTTGTATTTGTTCATCGACACGCACGTTGATTGCCATATCGTGGTTGTTACTGAGGTTGCTAAATCGTTTTTCTTTTTTTTTTTTTCTTGGAAAATTGATGAAAACGCAATATTTCGGTAGAAGCAAAAGTGTTTCTATATGAGGATCATGGTTGCAGATTGGAAAATTCAAGTGATAGTAACGTGGCGCTGTTACGATTGGATGTTTCTTACAGTAACTTTCACTGCGATGTCGGCGAATTTACAGAATGTAAAAAATACGTGGCCCGATTATCACCTGTTAAAAATCTCACAATAGTATTGCAACGTTACCAGTCACTAACAATTGAAAGTCTCTCACTTATTTCGTGACGTTACAGTAACATCATCAATCACTAATAATTAAAATTCCTCACAATGCTACAGTAACGTCACCAGTCTTAAATAATTGAAAATCTCGCCGACATCGCAGTCCACTGACAATTAAAATTTTTAATCGCCGCCGATCATAAATAATTGGAAATCTCGCGAACGTTACGGTAACGTCGCCAATTACAAACTGTCCAAAAATCTCACGATGCCGCGGTGACGTAATCAATCACCAAGAATTAAAATTCCCACGTCGTCGAAAATCTCGTATCACAGTAAGTTACCAGGAATCGTCAGAAATGTTAACGGAACGAGTAAAGAAGCTGCGTTTTCGTCCAAGGCTGGAGGGTTGAACGTTTGTCACGATCGTCAAACGGTAATAACGTTGCGTAGTCGTTCTTTAATTTTTCAAACGAACGAATTACTTAATCGAGGAGCGATTTGCAAAGAAAGGGAAGGAAAAGAAAAGACGAGCATACCTTTTTTTTAACGGTGTGCAATGCAACATTACACGCACTGTAACACGATTTAGGCACTACACAGCGTAAAAGAAAGAAAAAAGGCAGGCAATGTTCAGTTTTCGTTTTGTAATTCCGCCAGCGTCTATGATTTTTATCCACGTGACAACGTATTATATTTATTCTATTTTATTATTAATAAAGAGCACTTTATCATCGACACAGTTATCTGTTTAAAAGAAAAGAAAACACACCCACACAAACAAGATTTCGTATTATTTTCAATGGATAACCCGTTTTATTTTCACAGAGAGACCACGAATTTTTCTCGAGAAATACTTAACCGTCTACCGATCAATAGAATGTTCGTAAAAAAA
>NW_025110471.1:161996-176472 GCF_011392965.1 Frieseomelitta varia | reverse complement strand
AAAAAAAAAAAAAGGAAAAAAAAGAAAATCAATCGTACGGATAAGATGCACAATTGAAAAAAAAAGAGAGAGAAGATACAAACAAAATTGAAAAGCAATACACGAGGTGAATTTCGTTCTTGATACTCCGTTGTAAAATACGCACTACTCGCAGGCTATAGTGAAATCGATAAATCACAAAACGATACACCAGCGTAATCCAATCGACCAAAGTTGCGATACGAAAAACTGGATGAATTTATTGATATCTATTAAAGTGGATAATACAAAATTCGCGTGTTTTTTTTTCCTATTTCTTTTATTATTATTATTATTATTATTATTATTATTATTATTACACGCGCGAATGGAACAAATTATTGTTTATTTTCGCTGGAGGAAAAATTCGAGGTCGGAGAAAAAGTGCGAAGAGGGAGAAAAAAAAAAAAGAAAGAAAAGAAAAAGAAACGAATGTGAAAAACGAAAGAATGGACCAAAACGAGTAAGATTCCTTTCAGAAGATTCGTCACTTGTTTCGTGAGAAATTTCAAGATCGTCCGCCCTTCTAAAATCATCGACGATGCAGCTGACAACGATCAAATTCAAATTCAAATTCAAATTCAAAAGTCACGACGCGAAGTGTTTCGAATTTCCTTCGATTTTCGAGATATTCAAACGCGAAAGCACACTGTGTTTCCAAATTCTTCATCGCTTTTCAAAAGTCGAAGATATTACTACACCAACATGACTTTCGACTCGTGTGTGTAATTGCCATGTAAAAAAAAAAGAATCGTAAGAAATCACGAGTCAAACGCTTACTTCCGTTTTAATCGTACTGTCATAGTCAGTCGACGACTGTGTCAAATTTTGGAGCTGTTTTGCCATTTCGTCTCTCGTGTTGTCGCATTCTCGATGATATGAACGAAGGGATCAAAAATTAACGTTAAATCGATTGTCCCGAAGATGGAAGATACGCTGACACGTGTGACAAATGTTTCTTGAAACAATAGAACACGGTCCGAACGAAATTTTTCTCTCTCCCTCTTACCTCTGTCTCACCTGAGCAAGATTTTTAGGTTGCTGCGTGTGTGTCTCCTCGTGCACATCGAGAAAGTTCTTGTAAATACGTACACAAATCGAGTTAAAAACCAACAGGAGAGAGAGATCGGCTCCCCGTTGCGAGCATTGTTCTGTAATGGAAATAAAACGATCATGGAATGTAGAACTATCGTTTGCAATCAGTTCTTTCTTCTTCTTCTTTTTCTTCTTCTTCTTCTTCTTTTTCTTCAAGCAATTCATCTCCCGAACTCAACAAGTTTCCAGGCGAAATTAAAGGTACGTATCGTCCATTCCTTCTTATTCTAAATTCTTTTGAATAATTTAACAAAATAAAATATATTCATTATTCTAAATAAATAATTTTTTTTAAACAATGAAATTCAGCCCTGGTGCGAAGTTCAGAGAAAAAGAAATTGTCGTTGAAAGCCGATTTCGAATGTACGAATTTGTAACCAAGCTGAAAGCCAGAAAGTTGATCTCATTTCCGCATAATTTTGATTGAATTTTAATTTAGATTTCAATTCGAGTGTAATGTGAAATCTAGCTCGTATTGAATTACGTCTCAACTTGCGCGTTCAATCGTAATACGTGTAATTTAAAGGAAACTTTCACCTTAAAATTCGTCCATCTTCGAAATGTTACATTTTGCCTAAAAAAAGGAAAGAATAATCAATTTGATCTCGTCTCGTTTTAAAAGAAGAAGCCTCTGCCTTCATCTTCCTAATTTCGTTCTCTTTGAAACTGCTTCTACACTAAAGGAAAGAAGAAAAGAACGTAGTGGGAAAGTAAAGACAGAGTTTCTCTTGGAAATATCACATAATTTTCCTTCGAGAGTTTACTCTTCCGGAATTTCTGCCCTTTAAGAGTTTTGCAGACTCGAAGGAACTCTTAATCAATTTGTTTCTTTTTTCTAAGGCTCGAGGGTCATTATCAGTTATCTAGATCAAAATTTCTTTTTTGCGACGAATTTTCATGAACGTTACGAATATTTTAATATTTGAATGTTATACAAAAGCAATGATTGTCCGCTATTAATTGGATAATCGTCAAATTTTCTGACAAATTTTTTAATTGCACATAATAATCGTAGTATGAAAGGAATATATAAAATATTGAAAGTACAGTACTTTTTCAGTATTTCGTAAGTAAAAGCGATTATCCATGGTGTTTCTTATATTTTCAACAACATTCTCGGAAATTTAAATTTGCATAAAAATACGTAGTCTAATCTCCGTTTTGCAGAAATTTATTTGCTATGACGATTGAACATTGAGACATTCGTAGACTGTAAATTCGGGCAAAGGAGAGTCTGACGTATAATTCCATATTTTACTACCGCCATTAGAATATCCCGTTATAATCTTATTTATTCCCAGAGTTTTCTCTAAAATATTTTAAAAGACGCGGAGCACTTTTGTTTCAACTGTTATACCTCAGTCACGTTGTTTCTAAAATTTCGAAATTCTCACGTGCTCCAAATTTATTATATTCAGCTGCGTGTACTCCGATATTTCCGAATTACAATTTTATATCATTATCTATATAATTACGATATATAGTAACTAAATTGTTTCTCAGCGAAGGACAATTTTCTCGAATTGTTTTAAACAAAATGTGATACTACCTATATAGTGATCAGTTTTAACTTTCGACTGATCTACCTATAGTGGCCAGTTTTAACATTGATATACAAATTTGTGCGCAACGTGCAAATTAACACGTAACATGAACAGAAAATTTCAACATCTGCTCATTGAAGTAATAAAACTAATAAAAAGAAAAGAAAAAACGTCTGAAAGACGAAAATTACCCCCGTTCAATATTACACGATTCTACATATTTTATTATTACATTATGTATTATTTTTAATATATTTACAATTATATATTATATACATTCTCCGTATTGAATCGTGTAAGATTCTTCTCTACACTCACAGTATCATACAGCGTAGAGTTAAACCCTCGACGATTCACTGAATTCTAACAAGTCTTCTCTCCACGCACAACGTACAAGAACTGTACGTACAAAATCCAGCTACGTAAATATTATGTTTATACACGTTACGCTATTGTGCCGTTGTGAGGTGTATCTCAAGAGGTTAACTAACAACCCCAATGATCCACCGATCGCGGAGAGAATCTTCCCTTTTAATTTTCCTCCTCTTATCCGAACCGTGGCAACAACCGTGAGAACAAGTCGTTTCGGAGCGTACGCGAGTGGAACGCCGGAGGAATATCAAAAGCGACTCCGACGTCGAGGTCTAGCGATGGAACAGAAAAGAAAGAAAAGAAAAAAGGAAAAGCCGCACGGGCAAAATGGCTGTGCCCCGTTAGAAAGCGTGTTCCGCTGGCTTGCGTAGTAGGTGGAACTGGAAACGCGAAAAGGTGGGGGCGGTTCGCAGGTGCGCGCTTTCGAGGAGAGATCTCGCGTATGGGTCAGCTCTTTTTTTTTTTCCTTTCGTGGATAAAGGCAACAAAGAAAGAAAGAAAGAAAGAAAGAAAGACAGAGAGGATCCTGCCAAGGAGTAGAATGAAATTGTGCCGGGTGAAAGCTCGAATACCGGAAGCTAGAAGTGGAAGAGCCACGTAGCAAGTTTGAGCGAGAAAGAATAATGTTAAACAGAGAGGGAGGGGAGAGAGAGAGAGAGAGAGAGAGAGAAGGTGGTGGTGAAAAAGGGAAGGTTGGAAAAAGTCCCGGGAAAACGCGAAGCGTTAGTAAGAGGTGGGAGATTGTAGGTGGAGGCGGAACTGAAGGCTCCGCCTATGCTTTCCATCCTCCACCTGCCACCAGTTGACCTCTACTTACGCGCCGATTCACGTGCCACTACCTTTCACACTTCACCACCTCTGCTGATTCCCTCTTTGGTAGATAGCCAGCGTTTCTCTTCTCCTCCGTCGGTTACCATCTCGCTTGAAACCTCCTTCCCTCTTCTTCTCAGCCTCTGCCTAGCCTCTGGCTAGCCTCTGGCTAGCTGACATCGGTGAAACCTTGGCCAGGCGATTTCCAATGCTCCTCGAATTTTCCCTTACTCGTTCGATATTCCGCTTCTGTACGTGACTTGCTTGCGCGATCGAAACCAGTTGGGCAGAGATTTATTCTGCTGGAGGTTTATTTTGGAGTAGCGTCGAGTCGAGACGTCTGCGATCGATAACGTCTCGTTAGTGTGTCAGTAATTAACCTCTCATATTTTTTTTTTTTTTTTTATGCTTAAATCACCTCCTTTGCTCGTTCGATACTTTGTTGTACGTAGCTTGGTCGTGCGACTGTGTCTCTTTTTTGATAGAGATCTGTTCTGTTAGAGGTTTATTTTGGAGTAGTGTAGAGTTAAGACGTGTAATGGGGCTGATTGGTATTGTAGTAAAGATTTACTCTGCTAAAAAGATTTATTTTGAAGTTATACTAGAGATACTGTAGGGTTATAAATGGGATTTTAGTGGAGATTAGAAATTTTAATTATTCCAAGCAGAATTTATTTTGGAGTAGTATAGAGTTAAGACGTGTGATGGGACTGATTGATATTGTAGTAAAGATTTACTCTGCTAAAAAGATTTATTTTGAAGTTATACTAGAGATACTGTAGGATTATAAATGGGATTTTAGTGGAGATTAGAAATTTTAATTATTCCAAGCAGAATTTATTTTGGAGTAGTGTAGAGTTAAGACGTGTGATGGGACTGGTAGGTATTGTAGTAGAGATTTACTCTACTAAAAAGATTTATTTTGAAGTTATACTAAAGATATTGTAGGGTTAAAAATGGGATTTTAGTGGAGATTAGAAATTTTAATTATTCCAAGTAGAATTTATTTTGGAGTAGTATAGAGTTAAGACGAGGTGTAATGGGATTTTCATCAGTAATTAAGGGATTTTTTACATTTTTACTTGTTCAATAGTCTGTCGTTATTGTTGACTTGATTATGTAATTGAGGTGTCATAGTAGAGCTCTGTTGAAAAGATTTATTTTGAAGTTATACTAGAGATATTGTCGGGTTAAAATATTTGGTAATGGGATTTTAGTGGAGATTATTGTAGATTGAAAATTTTAATTATTCCAAGCAGAATTTATTTTGGAGTAGTACTGAGGAGATATTATAAGACACTATCATTGGCCTAACGTTGGTAATTGGCTTCTTATAATTTTTGATGCTCAAATTTACTTTACTCGTTCGATATTCTGTTGTACGTGACTAACGTATTTAGATGTTTCTAAAGAGGCTTATTTTGGAGTGGTATTTTGAAATCTTGTAATAAGATTGCCATTGGTATTACTAATTTTAATTATTATAAATAGATTGGGGATTTTGTGTATAGTTTATATTCAAATTTCTTTTTCCTTTACTCGTTCCATATTTTCTTGTACATGACTTGATTCTATAACTGAAGTTGCTAGAGATTTATTTTGGAGCAGTGTTATAGTAGTATAAGATATTTAATAATGGGAGTTTAATTCACGAACTAGTAATTTATGTTTGTTCGTATGAATGGAACTTAATCTGTTTAACACACCCTGCTTAGAAACTGAAAATGTATTACAACTAATTACTTCGACGAATTAAACGAAAAATTGCGAATTAAAAAAAGAAGAAAAAAAAGAAAAAGGAATATACATACTAGGCATCGAGGGAGGAAGGAAAACGAAAAGCTGCTTAGAAATGTATTAATACTAAATACTCCAAACCAACCACACGAATTAAAAAAAAAAAAAGAAGAAGAGGAAAAAGGAAAATCATATAACCTAGAAACATACATACTAGGCAAACCGAAAGAAGGAAAGAAGACGAAAAGCTGCTTAGAAATTGAAATGTATCAAAACTAAATACCCCACGAATTAAAAGAAAAAAGGGGAGAGGGGTAGAAATCACATAACCTAGAATATACATACTGCGCACGAGGAAAGGGAGAGAAATGAAAAGGCAGCGTACAGATAGGAACCAGAGATCGGATGGAGGTAGTGAAAGAAGCAATCGCCTCGGTGTCTCGCGTTCGTCTGACAAAAGCTTGGGCAAAAGCGGCCGGGGGTGGCCGGGGGTGGCCAAGGGTGGCACGTCGGGACGCGTCGCGTCGTAGGCGTCGGCGTAACCACGAGGAAGGGCGTGTTTCTGGGAGGAAAAGCGAAACGGGTGGCGGGTACGACGGCGCAAGTCAAGCACCTGTTTTCGACGCCTGCGAACTCGAGCGTAAGGGACCTATGAAACCGGTTGCGACCGCCTACCATCCTATCGAAACCGACGGGATCCGCATCCCTGAAGACCTCTTCCACCTATCCACCTATCCACCTAGCCGTTTCACCCACCTACGACCTCCGATAACTTGGCCAGTACGCCAGATCAGGCCAGTCAGAGGGGAGAAAGACATTCGCACGGCGGATTTTCTTCCTTTTTTTTCTTTCCTCTTTTTTTTTCCTCCTCCTCCTCCTCCTCATCATCATCCTCTTCTTCTTCTCTCTGTCTGTCTCTTTCAGTTTTAGCGCTATCTGCAGCTTTGCAGGATAGACAGCTTTTGAACCATACCGCCGCCTCTCCTTGCGTCCTTCCGGTTAACTGTCCCCCCTCCCCTTTCTTCTCATCTCCCCCCCCCCTCCCGGTCTACCCTCGTTTCCGCTCTATTTTCGTTGTTACAAGCGTCGACGAGAATATCTTCCCTCCGTGCCTTAGTCCACTGTTTCGTCGTCGTTGACGCTGTCCCGTAATTATTTCTGACATATATTCTGACTCTGGATTTCGTTCGAGGCTGTGTTGTGCAACTTGGGGATGATTCTCGTCGGAGATTCGTACTTTTACGATCTTCTTGGATCCTGCTCTTGCAATTGTTCCACTTCTGAAAGTCTGTAGACCAGTGTGACGTGGAAGATCGTACAAACTGGAAAATAGAAGATATTTGACAGATAGTTAAAGATTCGTATTTTTATGATAATCTTCGCTTCACTGTAACTATGTTTCTGTACTTCTGGACTTAGATTGATGCGACACGACGGGCGGTGCAAAGATTGATTGTGTCATCTGGAAAGTAAAAGATAGCAATGATTAGAATAAGAATTTTACAGGGATTCGATCTACTTGATCTACTACTTTGTCGTCGATGCCATTTTATAATTACTTTTTACACTCTTGTATTTGTTGCAGATGAATGTGACTGGAAAAGGTAGAGAGTAGTTAATTATACGAACTGGAAAGTAAAAGACAGTGATGATTAGAATCGAGATTTTATGCAAATTTTTGTATTTTTATTATCACTTAACTCGTACCTTGATCTACTCTTTTATATTTATTTGTTTCGTAATTAGTTGTTACACTTATGAATTTGCTATGTAGATTAATGTCGACGTAGAAAGTGTGGATATTGATTATACGAGTTCAAAAGATAGTAACGATTAGATTAGGAACATTGTACAGTATTTTTATAATTATCACAATCGTACCTTGTTCTATTATTTTTCTTATTCGTAATATATTTTCTTTTCTTTCTACTATCATTTGACTATATTTGGAGTAGATATGTGTAGATATATGTAGCACGAGATCTTCTGAAGATCTGCCTTATACTTTGGTCTAGTTGATACCACTAATAATTGCGAAGAAAAGTCAGTAATTATCCGCATCTGAAAATTACAGCAAAAAGTCAGTACAATCTACGATCTACTGCAATCGCTGGATTCGCAAAATCAGAAAAATAGATAGCGCCTGTAATTTACAGAGAAAAACTCACACCGTTAAGAAAGATAAATCTGTATACGTATAATTTACAGAGAAATTACGACAAAGTTCTGGACCAAGTTCTGGCAATAAGTTTTGAGAGGATTACAGAAATTATTGGAATTAGAAATTCCGCCGGATTTGGTTCGAATACATTACCCGTAACGTGCTTCGTTTCCTAGAAGCGGATAAATATACTTACTCAACAAATATTATTGATGATATTTTTCTTGAACTATATCTTCACGCATAGAATTAAATCGCTGCGATTATAAACAAAAAAATAATAAAAGATTGTTCAAATTATTCTTACACTTCTGTCTGTCGTAGTATAATTAAATAAATTATAAATGAATTTTGTAAATAATTATGCTATACAAGCTATAAATCAATTATACTACGGTACTTACAGATTTTTACTTGTTAAAAAAATACTACTTTCATTAAGCTAATGTAAATATCAAATTCTTTTTACTTCTTTATCTAGAAATGTGCCGAAAAGAATTTTTTTTTTTGTTTTTTTGTATAGAAAAAGAGAGTTTCTCTCGAAAAATAAATGACACGATTCATACGTGTACTGCGAAAAGCACCTGTATCGTTATAACGTGTTCACAGGTGCGAGACATCTATAACGATGACAAGCTACAGGACCGTGTTCTTCCTGTTGAATGCAAATTTATTCAATGAGAATCAACGAAACGCGTTCAAGTGCTCGTTTTACATGCGCTGTTTCACATTGACAACCTATTTTACACCGTACATCGTTATCAGTGCAAGAAGAATTTTACATCTTTGAAAAAAAAGAAACTTCTACTTTCTGGATGAAACAGAATTAAAAATGTTTGTTGTATTAGATAATATTAGGACAAGAAATCTGTTCCCCGTTTATTAATAAATTTTGTTTTTGAATAAATATTTGAACTTATTTTTGTTTCATTTGCCAAAAAATATTGATAAAAGATAACTTTTGTATATTGCAAAGATTTTAGCATCTTTTAAAAATTGTAATTTTTAATACTTGTTTAATTTTCGTATTAAACAATTAATTGTTGAGCAAATAAAATTGATACACATTGAACTGTAGTATATTCAACGTTAAATCATGAAATATCAATCAAATAATAATATTGAATTATGATTACTTTAATTATTCAAATTTTGTATTGTTCTTGTCATTGTTTGATTAGAAATTTGTGATCATTGATATTCGAAAAATATTTCCTTCTATATCTGCAATTAATTTTTGATTAAAGAACTAAGACTATATAGGATAATATTGCAATTAATAATTTACTATTAATAACTAACTATTGTTAACACTTAAATATAAAAATAATACATTAAAGATAACTATTTTTCTCTGTGTTAAGCAATATACAATTTGTTACTCAAAACTTCCTTGAAAATCCAAGGAAATGAATGGAGAATTGCACGGTGTCTGACTTATTTAAAGTTACACTACTGAACTACTGAGAAAAATTGGGCATATATGTTCATCAGACAGAAAACATTCCTCCTGCTATTCTCTACCATTCTATGCTTGGTTAATCTACAATTCCAAATAAATATTGTAGGTGAAAAGTATAAATTAAAAAATTGTTATTCCTGTAAATGTAAATTAAAAGTCACTTTTTCTATCTATCTCTATAGTGAAAATTCTTCCATGTTTTATATTTGTTACAAAATTGAAAAAAATTATATAATTTACAACTTGCCTGTAAGAATCTACATTACAAACTACACGTGCAATTGAAAAATTTGATTATCTGCGATAGTGAATATCCAAAATGAGTGTCCTAAAACTTTCGTGACAATATTATCTGGAGAATAAAGTTTTTAACAAATCCTCTTTAAAAAAAGAAACAGGATTTACATTTCTAAAACAATCGACTACATATTTATCAACTGAAGAACAAAATAAAATATCTACGAAACAAATTAAATCCTCTATAAAAGAAACGTAACCGTATGTAAAGTGAATAAAATTTGTACCTATGTCACTCCTGTTTCAATTGAAAAAAGAAGAAAGTATCAATACTCGCTGGGGAAGCAACTGAACCCATCGCTTAATAAACATATCATTTATTTCAGTTTTCGTATAATTTATAATCATCGAAACTTTTAGCCCGCGTGTTTCTAATCCAATCGCATTAAAATCATAATTACGCAGCGGAGAACAGATGCATCTATAGAACGCACTTTAATCGAACAAATGTCTGGATCTAGAACACAAGGCACAATCGGTGTTCCTTACTTCTCTCAGATAAAAATAATTGACTTATTTCGCCGTCCACATTGTATTTATCATTTTTTCTTTATCACTCGTTCAATTGAATGAATAACATCTAGATATGTCATTCGAAACCAGGCTACTCTATAGTGCACGCTACAACATCGTAACCAACCATCTGACGAGGAAACTGTTTAAACAACATGAAACACTCTAATAAGATGGAACAATTGATAGAGGAGAGAGTCTGTCTGGACACGAAGGAAAATCGGGCCAAAGTGATTAACTCCACTTTCTACTTATTCTTTAAAATCTAATCTCGAAACATTCAGTTGATTAACTTAACTTTTTACGTCTAAAATAAATTTCCAAATTTTCTTATAAAATATCAGATTGATGCTTAACTTCCTACATCTAAAACAGATCTCTAAATTTTCTGTAAATTGCAAAGCACGGTGCTTAAATTTTCTAATAAATATCTAAAATTCATTTAAATTTTAACGTCGAAACAACTTGACTGACTTTTCATGTTTAACTTTTTCTTCATGTTTTAAATAAATCTAAAATATTTTTTCTTTAACGACTTCTTCATGTCTAAAATAAATCTAAAACATTTTTTTTTTTAATTGCGAGACTAGTGCTAGAACGCTTCAATTTTTATATGTACAATTCCTTAAATTTTAGTGCCAAAACACTGGCGCTTAACTTTTTAATACCTTTTTAATAAATCTCTAACTTTTAATACCTTTTTAATAAATCGCTAAATTTTTTCGATGATTAATTCTTTTTATATCTAAAATTCTTCAAATTTTTGTGTCGAAACACTTGACGCTTTTTTATATTTAAAATAAATTTTCTCAACAATTAGACACAAATTTGTTTAGACCTGGAATAGTAAATAGCTTATCTCAGAAGCGTTATTTATACATTTTGTATGTCGTCAGACAAAAGCTACATAATATAATGATCATTAAAAATATCTTAAAAGAGAATTGATGCTATTTCGTCAATTTTTCTATTCTCTGTTTTGTGGAATTAATCGATTTGACTCAACGAGAGGCTCGATTATCGCAGGGATTCGTTGGAATCTTGATTTCACTTTCTTCTTCTAATGGAGCTAGCTAAATACTGCTTGCTATACAAGTAAAAGACCAAGGTAACGCGAGTTTCTTTCTCAGGGGGGGAATTCTTAACTGTCTCACACACTTACAATCAATATATGTAATCTGCTTATAATTATTTGGTTCCTCACGAAAATAATTGACGAAACTTAATTTCTTACTCGATCGACAATCGATCTTGCGTTTGGCGCGCTATTCTGCGAAGAAATTTTATATTCTTTACACGTGGTGCAAAATAGTTAAACGATCAACCATAAATAATCTCACAATTTTTTCGAATTCTTACCACGTTGTGAAATTTGAATTTAGATGGAAACGCGTAAGAAGCTTACGTTCGAAGAACATTCTGCTTTTTCGCTGAAATAATTCCTTAACCTTTCGTATCGTTTAATTTCTCACAAAAACTTAGTGAAAATGTAAGACGTATTTTCGTGCTTAACTCTCAAGTAGTATCACCGAGTCATAGATCACGAAATTTAACGTATTCGAGTCTATATTTTGCATTTTCTGCAATTCTCAAATGTAAGTCAAAGTTATACTGAAATATAATTAAAAATTCCTGAACGACACCAGTTAAGAGTTAATCGAAAATAACGCTATTCGTCTCAAGATCTTCACGAGTTTGCAAGTTTCACTACGTTTATTATACGCTTCATTTTATTCTATTCGTTCAAGTAGATAGGTATTTCATCGGCAATTATCGATGACTCAAAGATGGAACAATCAATACAGAAGACTCTGATAGAAAGCAAAATTATCGCAGAGTTTTATTGGAATCTTCTTTTCACGTTCTTCTTTCCTTTTTTTTTCTTTTTTTTTTTTTAATTCTAGGATATATTTATTTTATACTTCGACTTTGTATGGAGATCCAGGGATATGGTCGTCACCCCATTTTACAATAACAATGTATTCACCCCTTTCGCGAACCATGTAGCTCACGTTGTAATTATTGCGACCTGTGTGCTTCATGGACACTTCATCGCATGGACCTTTGGGTCCGTACACACCAACGTACAAGATGTTATTGCCTGAAAACGAAACAATATTTCAGTGTTGTATATTAATTCATTTCCTTAAGTTAACCCTCTATGAAGTTTGTGGTAAAGTTTTGATATATAAATTGAAATTTGTATGAATAATGTATAATTTAATAAATGTATTAATAAATATCTAAATAAATGTATAATTTAATAAATGTATTAATAAATATCTAAATAATTTAATAAATACATATAAATTCACAACGATATATTTTTTGTAAGATTAAGATTGTGTTGTGTGAATGAAAAATAATAAAATAATATATAATAGAATAATATACAAATATTAATTCAGTGAGTATTGTCAAAAATATAATATATGTTACATATTATACTTCTAACTACTATCTACTTCTAACGATACTCGTTGTATTAATATTTACACATTATTGTATCATACATTTAATGACATTATAATAATTGTAGATTGTACGAATAATACATTACCAGCGTCGCTAGCATTTACGGTAAACACATTCTGTTTGCCAAGGTATGCCTTTTTCAGACCCATTCCTTTGCTCGTTACCTTACTGGCATCTGATTTGAAAAGGGGTAAAACTGGTCCAGCTTGCTTCGATTTCGAAATCTTTTGAACAGTTTCCACCACAATTGAACTCGTTTCTTGCGCGCCTCTCTCTGCCAGATCCGCACCTATAATTGAATTTGTTACGCTATTAATTTTCTATCACATATAACGATAAATTCTTGCGAATGTACCGGGTGAGTCATCTATAAGTGAAAAATTAAACTATTTTCGAAACTATCGACTACTTACATGAAAAAGTTTTAAACAAAAATACTTTCTAGGGAGTCATTTTTATAAACAGACGCGTAAAAAAAAGATTTTTCTTTTAATAGAGAGTCGTGTAATTTTTAAAACACCAATCGAAACAGATTATAATTTTGTGTAAAATAGTAATGAACTATTTTTAGTAAAAAACAATAGTTCAAAAGTTATTTTGTTACAGAGTAACATTGATCTTTCAATATACTAATTTATACAAATTTAATATACAAATTAATATACAAATTTATATTTTTGAAAATACAATGGACAAAATAGAATTTTGATAATTGTTTTACATATTCCATGTTACGCAAAACGCTACATTTTGAATATTTTATACATTTTCTCGATTCTGCACTTTGAAATTTCTTGTACAAAAATTCGCGACAGTAGTGAATTATATAAAGGTAAAAATTTCGTTTTATGAATCAACGTGGAATAGCGACGATCGCGATGTACTTTCAGTGTGTCTGTTTCTAAAAATAAATTCTCAAGCAACTAAAATTCCCAAGTATATTAAGTACACAATGATTTAGTAGATTTATCTATTCATAGAATGTCCATGAAGATGTAATAATAGAATGGTCAAGTTCATTAGTAAGTTACATTCTGACAAAAGTAGATTGTACTTTATATAAAATTATCTAAATTTTTCATCAAACAGTTTTCACGGATTCCAGAATTCTAAGCTATCCTAATTTTTCCATTTTCAAACTTATTAATTACTTATTAAATATTACAAACTAACACCTTTAATTCATCAATTCAAAATAAAATGACAAACAGAAAGTGAAGTTTGTTTATTAGAGTTAGAAACCATTTGAGAAACAAATACAAAAAGTTATTTCATTTCACGAGACAATCTCGAGATAAACTTCATCCGCTCGTGGGATTGTTTCAAGATTCAAACAAGACTGTATACAAGATTATTTCACAACTATAGATTATACCAACCTGTGCAAGGGACCTTAAACGGCGAGCCAACGATGTGATATCCATCGTATTTGATGCTGATATAATAATCGCCAGGTACCAAGGGTGTGTATCTAACTTTGTAGCCTTCTTCAACCTCTGTGCAATCCATCGCTACTTTGCTCGGGCCGTCCACCGTTATGCACAGCACGCCACTTCCGGCGTTGCACGTGTCAATGATAAAGTCTGTCTTCTGGCCAGTTTTGATCTCCTTCAGGCCATTCCCGTATGCGTGCAATGCGGCCGGATCGGCGTCCACTTTGCCCACTTTGATACGATACGGGCTACCCTGTATGTGAACCCCGTTGAACTTCACGTGGATGTTGTGAATGCCGTTCTCCCTTGGCATGAATCGCACAGAGTAAGTGTCGGTGTCGATACCTTGGATGAAGCAGTCATCCTCGATACCACTGGGGGACACGATCTGCGAAGGAAGGAACAAATTTCTCTCAGTCAGTCTTTAAAAAAAAAAGAAAAAAAATGTAAAAATGAAAAACGTATTTGCATCGAATTTGAAAATCATTCGAATAAATCTCAAGATCTTAAAAAAAAAAAAAAGAAAGGAGAGAAGACACATTAAATTCGCAAAAATATT